>NC_084960.1:3838613-4063613 GCF_949316205.1 Platichthys flesus
CAGCGCCCGGGACAACGGTTCCGCCCACTACCCTGTGCGCGTGGATTTGTCGCCCTCTAGTGGTATAATGTTTAGATTATCAGTCTGAGTCCCTGGAAGAGTAAAAGTCGTGATGGCGCCTCCTGGTGGATAGGAGTGTGGTGCACAGCAGCTCTGTCTCCAGACAAACAGCTGATCTGTGACTCTCCTGAGAACACGAGGTGAGTCCAACTCAGATCCTCACTTCACTTCTTCGTCTGTGTCAGAGAAGATGGTTCATTAGTGAAAACATGAGCTGAGATCCTAGATGGGTTTTTGATTGAAATAGAATCATTTGAACTGATCAGTTTGTTGTTTGCTGTTGTTTTCTTGTTTGTTTACATCAGAACTCTTTGTTGTTGTTGCGTATCAATCAAAGTTATTCTTCTGTCACTATTTTATATTTGTAATTCCGTGTTTTTAATGAGGGAAATGTCTGTTAATTCAACGTGAAAAGTTTCTTTGTGGTGGAAGTTGATTAAATATTAAATAACAGTTTTCACAGAGTCACAGTTTAAGTGTTGACAAAGAGCCACTGACTCACTGAGGGCTTTACATTGAAGTAACATGTAGTCAATATTGTGTGATGAGGCCGACAATATTTTAAACTCGATGAGGACTGAACAACCTTTGTCGGAGAAGGGGACAGAAGTAGTTTACATATTTCACTGTGACACATTCAACTTCTCTGTAAATCCATTCTTAGGAAACGAGGAAGTAAATCAGGAAGTCGCTTTTGGAGGGAAACCGCAGACGACTCACCTTTCACTTTATTTACATGTTATTTTGAATTACTCTTCACTTTTTATTTTTGAAATACTCACTGAGATAGGTTGAGATGCTTTATTTACTTTATTTTGAAATCTTTCACTGACATTTTATTTTGAAATGTCTCTCTGACTTTGTATTTCCAGCAGCTCATTTTTTAAAAACTCCTCCTGTTTGCTCAGAGCCTTGTTCTCGTTCAGGAACTCGAACCGGAGGATGAACTTGTGAACCTGTGAGTTTTTCTCATGTTTGCTTCTGAAGTCTTGTCCTGTTGTTTCCTTCTTAGAGCATCATGTGGATCCAGTGAGATGGAATCCAGCAGGAGGTTGTTTAACAGCAGATAAAGAGCAGGTATGTGACTGAAATCATGATGGACTTCCACTTTTTGTATTTGTGTGTGTTTGTGTGTGTGTGTGTATGAGGTGGTTGCCTTCCTGCTGGTGAGTCTTTGCTCCTGATGAAGCTGCAGAAAGTCTTTCCTTCAGTTTGAACAGGCAGCCCCTCAATACGTTGTTTACATTCCAAAACAAACAATCTGTGATATTCTGCAGCTGCGTCAAACCTACGTCTCCCCTCCAGTCCTGCAGCATAATGTCATATAGATGTAGATTAAAGTATTTTCTTTCCCTGTGAGGAGTCTCTGTTTGTGTTGGTGTGTTCATCTGTGCTGGAATCAGACTCCTGCCTGAGCTGTGGCCACGTTTATATCACCACCACCACCAGTGAGGACCTGAAGTGAGTCACAGACCTGCTCTGCTGGACCCGAAATAACTGCAGCCACTTCTTAATGATCCTGTCGCTTAAAGCGTGAGACTGTTTCTAATTTGGATCATTAGCTGCTCCGTGTTGTGGGCAAACAAAGTCTTCCCCTGGGGGAACTCTGTGCTGAGGCTGAGACTCGCTATCCTGTTTCAGATCCAAACTTATCCTCAGGTGAGAGAAATGGTGGGAGACTCGATCCAGAGCTGTTTATTTACCTCCTCTAACCAAGTTTTCAAAAATGTTAATGGATTCATTTGGGAGGATTAGCAGAGTCGTGTTCTGAATCAGGAACTAGACACAGACTATAAATTAAGAAGAAGGCTGTGTCTCCACTGACTTTTTAGTTTGGTCCATGTCCCTTCTGCTAACATGTAGGAGGCACCTGTACCGCAGCCAGTCACCAGGGGGCGAACAAGACACTGTGGCTTCACTTTTAGGGAGCTGTCAAGTCATCATGTTTAACTATTTGTGTGTAGTATGTGTTTGTTTGTTTGTGTGTATTTGTGTGTTCAGCCATCGAGGGATTGCCTTCTTGCATTGGTGTGTTTTTGTGTGTGTGTGTGTGTGTGTGTGTTTTATGGCTTCACTGTTAACTCAGGACTCACATAACTGTAGTGAGTCATTCAGAGACGGAGGGAGTGAGTTGGGGGGGAAATGTTTGAAGTGCGTGATGGAGCAGTGAGAGAGAGAGAGAGCGAGAGAGAGGTAGAAGTAAAAGGGGATAATACATTAAATAGGATTGAGCTAACATCATGTATATTATGTATTTTTGGGTAAATTGTGTTTTCTTTCATTTTTTCAGGTCTGTCTCTCACACTCGGATAACCATGGAGACCAAGTTTGGAGGGAGACCAGATGCCTCCGGTCCTCAGAGTGAAGCTGTAGCCAATGAGCTGCAAGAGTTGTCCCTGCGGCCCGCCCCCAGCCCGCTGCCACTCACCCAGAGGACGAGCGGTGAGTTTGTTTTTCCCACAAGAACCAAAAGTCAAAATGCTGTTGAGTCCTCGTCCAGTGGTTAAGATCTACGGAGGCCGCCATGTTTGTTTTTTTAACGGTAGCCCAGACTGTACAAAGTTTTTGTTCTCTCTCATGTTTGGAAGGGGAGGGTGAGGTGAGGGCTAGACAGCTGCAACATTCCACTCCACCACTAGATGTCACTAGATTCTACACACTGAACCTTTAAGAAGATGAAACATGTTTTTCTGTCGTTGATGAAGTTACTACGATGACGCACAGTCGCCTCTGACTCAGTGTCTCTGTATCTCAGGAAAAAACTGTGAGGGGAGTGAGGGAGTGAAGGTTTTCCAGTTTGTGTAGCGCTGCTGGCGGAGAGTTTACATTTCACAGATACTAGGTCTCCCCCTCTCATTACCTCATTGTAAACATTGAGCTCCGTCTTCTCCAGGCAACGACTGAATATGACTCAGACATATTTCACTCACTATGTTTCAATGAGTACGTGCGATAACAACATTTACCTCAACAAACACTAGAACAAATTTGACTTTTAATGCTGCTTCCCTTTTCCTCCTCCCAAATTTTTTTCATAATACTTTGAAGGACAATATTCAGTTTTCCCTCGGCTACATTTATTTGACACTTGTTGTTGCACTCAAAAGTTTAGAGGAGTTTATAAAGTATGATGCTTTGCTGTAAATTAAAAAAACTGCCTGTAAAGACAATCAAGAGACTGATCGAGACGCAACGGGAAACTATATGGATTTTTATCTAAAACATTTTTTGTGCAAATGTTCTCGGCCGAATGTTTTTATCTGTACTTGTGTGTTGACAAGAATTCACACTCATGGATGGATGTGTGTCATTTTAAAAACAGCTTGTGAGAAAGTTTGACTAATTCAGCCTTTTGTGATTCATTATAAAAAGTGCATGTCCCCACCTGGTGACCATTACAAGTACTGCAACCGGCATTTCTCTTAGAATAAGATGGAAGCAAATGTGAATCCATGATTTCTGATTGTTTTATCCGATATCGAATCCCATCCATCAGCCTTGAATAACCCCTCTATACACAGCACTGTGTGTGTGTCCATGTGTGTGTTCATGTGTGTTTGCAACCCTAGACCCAGTGTGCTCACATCAGGAGGAACTGGATATAGCGACGCAGCCAGCTGCTCCTGCTATTTAAACCAGGAAGAGTGAGGAGTTAAGAGGAAAGAGAGATTTACTATCCAGGGAGAGGTGGATCGGGGTGAGGGAGGTGAAGAACAACTGTTGGAGAAATGGAGGAAACTTCAAAGCTTTTAAAGTTTTTTAATATACAGAGACCTTATTTTGAAGGATCAATAGCATAACTTCCTTTTGGAGTGAATTATTCGTTAGTGGCTTGTTGTGACAGAGTTAATTGATATATTTTAATTAACATGCTCTTTACAATATGAATGTTATGGTCCAAGTTTATATTAAAATGAACTTTCCTTCATAGAAAATGCAGAAATATGTAGAGCAGAAATAACAGTAAGTGCTCAACAACTCCACCAGGGGGCGTAGGAGTAAGAGTGCGAGATCATTTGATTTGATGCACCTTTTCATCACCCACGCTTCTTTGTCAAACTGCAAGAAGAAGTCCAAACGGCTTCTCTACATCAGCCACACATGATATCAGACCCGTGTCCTGAATGGTGGAGATCCTCTGTATCCAGCAGCCGGCAGCATAATGTCTTGAAGGAAGGGAAACTAATCCTCTGCTGCCTCGGAGCCAAACTGTCATTTCCTCTCGGTATTGAGCAGAGGGTTGTTGAGTCAGGTTATTTTTTTAATGAACACACGCTGACACATAGTTTAAAGCAGCTGCATTCGGCCGCGACCTTTCTCGACCTTTACTCTCGTCACGTGACACAACAGAGAATCCTTTTAATAGATCTGTGAGCTACGGCCACAACACAGGAGGCTGAATACTGACGGAGCCAAACATGATGCCGAATAACGAGGTTAAACACGAGGGTTAAAGCCAAGTCACGGCAGAAGTCTGTTGATATCAGCAGCTCAAACACAAAGTTTCAGAATCCATGATGGCTGCATCACGGATACACACTTTCTGAGAAGAAACAATCGCACACACACACACACACACACACACATGCAGCAGAGCAGGATTATCCCTGCCAGCGCTCTGGTTATCTGCAGTACTGGTGGATCAGACTCCTGATTCGTCTTCCTCTCTCTCGTCAGGCCGAGGCGTGATTGGCCCGGGGGGGGACACCACATCTTGAATATTAACACACTCAGGGCCGAGAACACGGACATGTCACCCCCCCCCCCCCCCCCCCGCACATTCAACACCAACACACAGCCACTGAGATCCTCTGTTGTTAACTCGAACGTGACAAGCGCCGTGGGTTCACAGGGACTCGAACTGACAGCCGGGATGAGGGCGCAGGGATTTGTTCACCTTGAAAGGGCCCTCGCTCACCTTTCCACGTCACGTCACATTATCTGATGTCGGCCCGGACGCAGCCGCAATAATGGAGATGAATGAAAGAGTGTGTGTGATGTGACACTGACGTGCAGCAGGAGGAGGAGACAGTCGAGCTGAGAGAGAGATGAAAGCTGAAAGTCAGAGAGGTGGCGACAACAACAACTCACTGACATCCAACAGGTCGATTGTGACAAAGACAAACACACAAAATACATGTTTATCTTAAGAATCAATGGAAGAATCAGAATTCAACTTGTTTACAGCTGCACCAGCACATTCACTGCAAATAGAGATTTCACCATCCGTCAAATTAATATGGTTTCTGTCAATTTAGGTTCTTATCACACTGAGGTTAGTTCATCACTTAGTTATTTGATGCTATAAAGAACAGGGTGAGACATCACTATTGACAATTGATGATCTATGAGCTGACTCATGAATGTGAGTGTGGATTCTACATGAACTGGTCCAAGTCCAGGAAGAAGAGACTTTCACTCCATTGCCCTCAGTTCATTGTAATGCTGAGCTGTTCATGCATGAGGAGCTGCTGCCGATCAAATATCAACATCTATCTCCGTCCCGCCATAAAACTCATAACTCTGTGATATCACGTTGCTGAATGGAGCCGTGTTCATGTCAGACGCTTCCCGAGTTGTTCCTCGATGTCACGGTAAACAAATGAGGATCTTGAATTGACAGCGTCAGACTTGGAGGGGGGGGGGGGAAGCCACGAGGAGCCGGTGACAGCTGACAGCACCGATATCTGGCAGAGTCAGCAGGTGTGTGTGTGTGTGTGGGGGGGGGCCTGAGGGCAGGATGGTGGAGAGCTGCTCACACAGGTGCATATCAACCACACCACGCTGAGCTCAGATCAGTGGTGTAAAGTGAGAGGAATTTGGCTCAGAACGTGTGTGTGCGTGTGTAACTTGTGTGTGTGTGTGTGTGTGTTAAGTGTGTGCACCTGTTTGTGTCTGTCAACAGCAGAGCGACTGAGTGCAGCAGCAGGTGTGACAGAGTTGCCTGATCACAGATTCACCGACACTGGACGCACACATGAACACACACAGACTCACACGCGTGTCGGTCAGTCCTGTAAAAGCTGAGCAGCAGCTCTGACAGCTCTGTGGTCACACAGCGTTTTTCATTTGACCATGTGACACTCGCTTGTGTTACTTTCTCTGCTCTGATGAAAGAGAGAAAATTCCTTTAAGGGTGTTTGACTTTTACAAACTTTGCAGAACCCTTGAAGAACTTTCCTTTTATTTATTCTAATATAACCGAATCCAGCAAAGAGGAATTCCTCACTTGTTGTGTGGATGTACCGACTGGTGACAGCTGCGTCCGACCACCGGCGTCTGGTCCTCGTCGCTGTTTCATCCACGCCTCGTTCAGAACACTCACTGGACCGCGCTCGCCATGCTGGAGCAGCTCGCCTGCGTCGGCATCAAGCCGGCCCCGTTCAGGCCTCAGCCAATCAGCAGCAGCATGGACGAGAGGGCCGTTCGGTTTGAGTTAGAGCGACAGGCCTGTCAGAGCCTCAGACAAGGTGGGACCCTGCACACATGAACACTTACATATTACATGTCATTGGTAGTTTACAGCCAAAATGCAGCAATTTAGCTAAATGTGCGTGCAAGTGATATTTAAATGATTTTGTCCATCGTCTGTATTTCACTCTCCAGTGATTGTGTTTTAGTGTAACGGTTTATTTTCTGGGCTGAGGTGTGAAGTGGATCATATTCTCTCTAAATGGCTGCAGTCACAGTTGGGGCTCGTCCAGCCTGGGCACACAAACACACATGAACCCACCAACCTGTTGACTGCAGCGCCGGGGACTGGCACCAGAGCAGCCGGACAGATTTAGGAGAAACTCTGTGAACTCAAAAGACGCTTCACACAGAGTCTGAAGTGTAATGACACAGTTTGAGTCGACCACTAAAGTTATTCTTTTTTATAAAAACTTAAAACTTCAAATCGATTCCAGAGAGGGATCTTTGAAAATTTAATGAAAACCTTATCACAGGATTGGTACAAACCTGAAGACGAGTTTAAACCGTCAAACTGAATAAAGATTATGTTCAATAGCTTCTGAAAGCAGGAGAGACTCAACTAATGTTCATCAATGACTGAAGTTCTGCAAGTTAACAAATCCTGTGGAAAAGCAAACAGACACGGACGGCTTCCTGCAGCGTGCACATGTGATCTGCAGAGACATTTGTGCTGCAAAGGTCAGAAGTTGTAGAAACAGAAGCTTCGAGTTCTGATGAGCTGCAGGATGGAAAGTGTAACTGTCAACAACAGTGTTCAGAGGGAGAAGAAGCTGAATGAACTCTGTAAAATGAGGCTGACGTCAGGTAAAGCTGTTTATTTACCAACATCACGCGACTAATCTTCTCGATATCGACGAGCAGCAGCCGGATCTGGAGATGTGACTTCAGAAGCCATTGAGGGTTTCACACCTGAGGGTCGGAACCAAGCTTCAGGTCTTTGGCTCATTGTTTTGGTTTCACATTGTTATTTAGAGAGCGGCAGCATCAACAACACAAGTTTTGAATACACCCAATGAACGTCCTCGTCCTTCAAACTCTTCATTGATGGAGGCAACAATCCTGTGAGTCTGAGTAAAAGTCCGAACTCAGTTTGATCTGGACCAAGATCAGCTCTTTTGGCCGGACTTCATTTTGGTCCAGTGGTCTGTCTGTGGTCAGAGGAGCTTTCACACTGGTTGATTTGACTAAACTGAAAAGTCCAAAGGTCCTCACCAAACAAGGTGGTTGTGAAATGGCCCTAAATGAATTGATCTGCTGACAGTGACCCCGGAGTGTAGCGCTCTGTGTCGTTGTGCGTTCGTTAAGTCGTCACAGACAAATCAAAGTGTAGCCTCAGGAGGGAAATTAAACTGGATTAATTCACACAGTGACCTTTGACCGTAACGAGCTGGGACTTGTTAGATCTATCCACGTGACGTCCATACACAACGAGCCCCCCCCCCCCCCCCCCCTCCCTCTCAGCATACAGATTTTGAACTGTCCTGTCTTTGCATGTCAGCAATTTACAGTCATGATCCTTTTTTTAATTCCTCCCACTGCCCGGAGGGATTCAGATCCAGGCAGGAACAACGTGGACACAGATACAGAACTGAGGGCGAAGACAGAAGGAACATCCCATTGTTGTTATTTGTGTTGTGTTCACCAGCAAATCCAAGACGCAGCGTGTTTTGCATAATGTGCGATCGTTACAGTCGCTCTTCAGTTGCATCTGACTGCTGCCGAGTGAAGCCACACTCGCTGTAGCAATGAGCACACGCTCCCAGAATAGATTCTGTATCAGCACATTGCATCACTAGCCTGTCATCTCCTGGCACACATCACACCCCCCCCCCCCCCCCCCCCCGAAATCAAGTGTTTTGTTTGTGAGCCGCCGCGTGTTTCATGATCAGGAGCGTATTATCACACCCAGCAAATAATCACAAACAACAAGTGCAGGTTATTAAAATGCTTATTCACCGTGCGCCCCCGTGTATATTCCCCGTGTTTGCAAATATTAGGTTATTCATACTTTGTAATCGGAATCTGTGTCAGTGTTTGTTTTGTTTATCCGCCTGCAGGAGCCAAAGCGTGAAACTACACCATCCTGCTTCAGCCGCATCGCCGATATCAAAGGGACGGGAATGTTTTTATCTGAGGCTTCTGTAGGACGCAGAGAGGGGCTGTCTGCAGATTCTGCACCAGAGCCTGATCTCAACATTTCCAATGGAAATGTGGGCAAACGCTCAAAACACTGGGTCACACACATTGTTTTCAGTTGAAGGAGAGAAAGCAGCTTGAAAGGATGAAGAAGTTTGATGAACGGTTGAAGCTGAATCTGGAGAGGAGACAGGTTTTGATTCTGTCATAGTGAATTTATTCCATTTCATGTGATCTCAAGCCTCCGAGTCACTGAATCACCTTCTGTCTTGATGTGTAGAAGAAATCGAAACCGGCTGGTAACCCTCTCTTAGCTGTGAGAAGCTGAGCTATCAAACAATATGATGTCAAAGCAGCTGAAATCACATTTTATCGACCAAACCCTCCTACATGACGTGAAAGGAGTTCTTAGTGTCAAACGGAAAAGATCGCACATCTTTGCAAGTCCAGCTCTGCAGGAGAGTCTCTGCCTCCTTCAGCTCATTGTTTTGGTTTTCAGGCCTGAGACTGAAACGTGTTCGCAGACAGACAAATTGAACGACTGGCTGGAGAACATAGTGAAGCATTAAGCACATATTTCTACCAGGTGAGAGAAAAACAGAGACCAGGTACAACTGAATACTACTGTTTTTGTGTTATTAAGATGTAGTATCAGATCAAATTATTATTCTTATTAATTATTGCTTGTCCTGGAAGTTGTTTGTGTATCAAAGTTATTTTTCAATCTCAATCATATCAATTATTTGCTATTTCTTGTCCATGATGCTGATTTTTCGGGTTCAAATCCTGAAGATAATCATGTGAAATGTGCGTTTGTTGGATCTGAACTGAACTCACTTCTGATGGAGTGACAACATGTCGCAGGAACGCTGCGCTGGGGAAAGACGAGCTCCGGTTTGAATGTCACTTGGGTTCGATGACTTCAGGCCACAAGGTCCAGCAGTTAATTCTGACTTTATGGATTTGTCCTTTTCACATCAGCTCCGATTAAACATAATGAGGGAGTGAAGTTTGTACCTCGGTTCAAATGAGACTTAAGTGGATACGAGAGAGGTTTACACACTTGAACTGTGTTATTAGGAACTGTCACTTATTGACTTCAATTCTGATTACATGACGCAGATAGAACTGGAGGTCCAGGCCTCACACTTTCATCTTCAGTAATATGAAATATATACAGTATGTGGTGTGTCCATAAAGAACAAGCAGCGTGGCCTTTTCAAAATGTAAATGTCAGGAACCTGCAGGAGTTTAAGATTTTGTGCTGAATAATGAAAATGAATGAAAAGCAGGATAATTAAGGTCCTCTTCAAATGTCTTTCTGTTATCTCAAACTATTCTGATGTGTTTCTGCAGTGTGACTTCATCAGCTCCTCGACACAGGAAGCTGTTGGTGTGTCCGTCTCTGCGTGTGTTTCAGACACAGGAAGCTGTTGGTGTGTCCGTCTCTGCGTGTGTTTCACTTCCCTTCGCAGCGTGAGACACAACTTGTGAGCGTCTTCTCTCAGAGGATCTCAGATTTGATCACCAGCAGCAAACCGATAGCATCCTCCCTGCCGAGCGGCTCCACTGCAACACTTCAACATTAGTACTTACTTTTACTGCCTCGATATTTCATTCGCAGACTTTTTTATTTGACGGTTTTTTCCCTTTTTTGTTAAACTTGCATCTAAGTTACGAGCATTGTGTTTCTGTGGCTTCCTGTGCCAGGGACCTGTCAGAGGGAAGATGTGGGTTTGATTTGATGATGTAATGACGCTCTCCATTCGTTCTGTAGTGACTGTCTTCTTCTTCTTCTTCTTCTTCTTCTTCTTCTTCTTCTTCTTCTTCATTCTTTGTCTGCCTTCAGTTCTCCAGCTGAAGCTGCAACAGAGGAGGACGAGAGCAGATCTGATCAACCAGGGAATCATGCCACGTGAGTCCACAGCAAAGTATTATGAAGAAACGTGAAATATGAAGTATAATGTGAAATGTATGTTAACATTTAAAATCTATATTTAGCCCGAGTACTCACCAATTCAGATCTGCACAACTTGAAGACAATGTGTAATAGAGCACGATGACAAAAGTTTGTCCCTAAACAAACTCTGACATAGAACATGCAGTTTATGGTTGAAGTTGTTTAAACAAATATGTATTCCAAAATGAATGGGGGGCGGGGGCGGGGGGGTCACATTTACATGTTTTAACACATGAAGTGTAAATTTAGAAAAATGAAGTTGGATTTTCCAGCCTTGCACAACGTAAAGTAATTATTTAAAATGTCGGCTAATTATAAAAAATACCATCAACACTACATAGCAGAGAGTGATGTATTGAAATAATTGGTTTTATATAACCAACTAGCTATTCCAAAGGAAAACCAGGTTACAATGACAAAGGAATAAATCAGGATTCAAACCGTGTCTGGAATCATAAGAATAGATTTATTCAAGATTAAAGAACAGAAGAATTTTCAACATGTAAAATGAGAACAGAGCACACTGCTGATGAAATATGCAAACCTAATTGTGTGTACTGCAGATGAGGATTTGTGTTTCAGCTATTTGAGATAATAACTAAGTCTTAGCCTCAATAGCAACGACATAATATCATAAGCATCTCTCAGTATAATGAGAAGCAATTCAATATTCTGCCAAAACAACAATAAAACAAAACCTCGGGGGGTTGATTGAATGCAGACGGAACACGTTGCCTTCCTGAGCAGAGCAGAGTGAACAGATGAACACCTGTAAAGCAAACTGAAAGAGAAGCTGAGGTTTTGGGTTCTCGTATCGTCTGTGAGAATCTGTCGTCTCTCTCCAGCTCTAGCTTCATCGTTTGCCACACAGCAGTCACACAAAGGATTTGTGGTTAAGACGGGGCCAACGTCTGAGGCAGTCAGAGAGTTTCAGTCTGCAGGGTGAAGTCAGGCGAGGTCATATGTCAGCATCAACATCCGTTTACTGCATTTTATCTGATTCAAAGATTTTCCATTGTAGCCTCAGACTGGTTTAGTTGTGTTTTATATTCCTGTGGCCCAACATGAGGGAAGTCGGTGTAACATGCTTTACCACAACCTCTTCATTAGAGGCAGCTCATCACAGCAGCAGCACGAAGTTCATAGTTAATCTCACACCACTGTGTGTTCATTCATTTGTTCTCATGTCCGCACACAGTCACTGTTCTGTCCCGGGCATCTTATCTGCAGGTGTAAGATCTGTTCTGGTGCTGAATGCTTTAATAAGCTGCTGTATTTTACGCTCTGCATCACAAATGCATGCTTCCCCTTTCCTATATGTGTGTCTATATATACATATATATATATATATATATGTATAAAACCATTGCAATACAAGAACCAGCTCTTATCTTCGTACACAGGCAGCATGAATAATGAGCTCGGCTCAGACCTCATCTGGCCACAGAGCTCCGTTAGTGTGAAAAGATGCAAAATGAAATCTACCTCGTCAACAAAGAGGAAAACTCTCCCATTGAGTCCCTTCGGAGAGAGAGAGAGAGAGAGAGAGACAGAGAGGGGCACTGAGAGCAGGAAGCAAGTTGCTTTCATGAAGTAAAACTACTTAAACTGCTGATCAGTTTTATTTTCATTCTTATTTATAGTAAAAAATACTATTTTAGGTCTAAGAGCAAATAACAAACTACATTTCCCCTTGTTTAAGTCTTCTTTCCTCTTTACTGTTGGCTTCAGTCAAAATACTCTCTTCCATATGTGTCTGGTCCTCACTCCTCCTTTCATTAACCTATATTCTCTTACCTCCCTGTTTCTTTAATCTATAACTTTCCTCACATTCTTCCCATTTTCTGATGACTTCAGTAAACGTTACACTCCTTCACCTTTGAACTCTCTCCGTTCCTCTGGCTGTCTCTTCATCTTTTGTCCATCTTGCACTTCATCGTGCATTTGTCGTCAGAGTACGTCATGAACCCACATCCTCTCCATTCCTTTCATAAAGCTTCACACTACACCTCAGAGGAACTCCTGCTGCTCTAGTTTCACAAACTGTCACCGTTTCTCTCTCTCTCTCTCTCTCTCTCTCTCTCTCTCTTTCACATGTATTTGCTCTATTCTTTCCTTTCTCAAATCGGCTCAGCACAATTCCTGCTTCACTGGAGCTTCTGATTCTTCTCCTCAGACGACTCTGATAGAGCTGAGGAGTTCTGTTTGTTATTCATGATAATCATTCATAATGAAAACTGGCTGGTTGTTGACTGTCTGCACGCACGTTGGGTTTTGTGAGGCTGTGGCGTGTGGTTGAGAAGTGTGATTCCCTGCCTGTATACTATTCTCAGAAAAACACCCTGCATAAAGACAAAAAGAGATTCATCACTTTAAACAGGTGGTCAAACTTTAAGGCTCAAAATTTTTTGCGTTTACTTAAAATAGGTTTGTTTTAAAAGCCCCAAAAATGTACTTTAAGCAGAGAAGAGTATTTTAAACAAGAGTACATCAGTTTAAAAGTGGAGGACTAAACTTAAACTGACGAGCACCACAGGAGGAAGTGAAGCAGATCCCAGAGTTTAAAGGCCGGCCATGCTGGTTAACTTTCGCTGGATGGCAAGAAGCCATGATGGAGCCACTCATGCACATAATGGGGTCTTTTCTCCCTGACCTCCTCCCACCAATCTCTATTTCCTCCCCTTCCTTTGCCCTTCGGCCTGTTGTTCCATTTTTCTTCCAGCTGCCTCTCTCCATTTATCTCCGCTCCCCGTCTTCCTTAAATTCGTTTTTTCATGATTCTCCGTCCTCTTCCTATCCATTTCAATCATTTTCACTTTTGTCTCAGCTGTTCGAAAAACCTTACTCAGTGCTCATCCACCCCGTCCACGCTGCCCCTCCGCTCCACTGATCGTTTCCTGTGTAGCTGAGTGATGGGCAGGTTCTCACACCCACAAGGAGGCCACTCGAACCCACTGTGGACGGGTGAGAGGTCTCGGGGGGGGGGATGGATGTCCCCAGGGTGTGCACGAGGGAGTGTGTACCAGCAGGGTGACAGTGCTCAGCGACGTGAACTGAGGCTTGAGCAGGTACCAGCAGCCTTGCCCCCGGGGGTTGCTAACCTAGTCCCACCACAGATGTGTGTGTGCAGCCTCTGCATGTGTGTGTACATGTACGTGCACTGCAGTGGAGTCAAAAGTGTTAAGCCTGCTCCTCATATCTTCACTGGTCAGTGTTTCAATGGAAAGTGTTTTAATTTCTGACCTGATGTTCAGCAATTACAACATGCATCTAGTTTGGTTGACATTCAGTCAGTAGCTTTAGTGATAGATATCCCAGCGTGTGGCCAAAGTCTTCTTACTCGTCTCGTCTGTAGGTTTAAGAGGATTACACTGAGCTGAAGTCGTGGTTATGAATCATACAGTGATCACCCAGTATGGATGTGAACATTAGGCATGTGCAGTGTCTGAGTAATTCCTGGGTTTTTGCCTAATCATAAGGCTACAGGAGCATATTCCATAAATGCCTCTGCTCTAGAGAGGCTCATTGGACGGGCGGACATCTTGTTAGTCTTCCTCCTTGACCTTGTACGGTTTGACCCTTTTGAAGTGTCTGGTATAGGAACCACTGCGAAGGCCAGTGTGCACTTTATTCTAAGACCCATGAGCGTGTGATAGATAGTTCACTGGAATGGTTCTCACATGTGAGAAAGGAAAAGATTTGTCGATAAAAGAGCAATAATCCTCACGATCAGTATTCAAACTGCACCGAACCTGAACTGTAGCCGCAAAGAGCCATTCAGCTCTCCATTTCCAGTGGAATGAATGTTCACACCAGCCATTAATGCTCTCTCCTTCTCTCCCTCTCTCTCTCTCTCCATCTTTATTCCTCCAGCACTGAAAAGTTCAGCGGCCTTCCACGAACAGAGGCGGAGCTTGGAACGAGCACGGGTGAGCTTAAGTCATGGATTAAGTTAAATAGTTGAAATGATTAGTTATAGTTAAAATAAAGTGTTAAATGAGAAATGGAGAAAAACAAACAATAATGCATAAATGGGGATTAGACATTGTTAATCGTCAGCTAAAATAAATAGATAAGGTTGGCTAAAAGCCCCCCCCCCCCCAGCTCCTAGGCCCACGTTGTTCCTGCACAGATCATATTTTAATACCAAGTCTTGTGTTGATAGTTTGCTCTGATCCCCCCCCCCCTCCTCCTGGGGGCCCGGCTGCATATTACAGCACACACTGCGCTCGCCCGTCACACATAAAGGAGAGAGAGTGACTGTCGGATCTTTGAAAACATCAGAGCTGTCGCGGGCTTTCCCTTCTTTCTGTCAAGGGGGTTTTCTTCCACACGAGCAGATCAGTCAGTCACTCGTCAGACAGACAGACAGACAGACAGACAGACAGACAGACAGACAGACAGACAGACAGACAGACAGACAGACAGACAGAGAGACAGAGAGACAGAGAGACAGAGAGACAGAGAGACAGAGAGACAGACAGACAGACAGACAGACAGACAGACAGACAGACAGACAGACAGACAGACAGACAGACAGACAGAGAGACAGAGAGACAGAGAGACAGAGAGACAGACAGACAGACAGACAGACAGACAGGCAGACAGACAGACAGACAGACAGACAGACAGATGGCAGAGAGTCAGGTAGAAAGGGAGAACAATAGGTCATTAATTGATGTAAAGAAACCAGCTAACAGACTTTTTATTGTCTTATTTAAATTCCCTAATCCACCTTCTTACATCATAAATCCCAATTTAACCCCTAGTCAATAGTAATAAATGAGTTTTAATAATTAGTGCCAAAAGAAAACCAGGTGTGATGAACCAGATTGAATGTTCATGAGGAAACAGATTATGTAAAGATAATAATGTAGTGTGAATATAAACCATCTATTCCTCTCTGTCTCCAGACTGAGGACTATCTCAAGAGGAAGATCCGGAGTCGACCGGAGCGAACAGAGCTGATCAGGATGCACATCCTGGAGGGTGAGAGCTGCAGAGCGCCCCCTGCTGTTTGGAGCTTTGGCTCAGCTCGACTAACAACTTCTAATGATGTTAAACATGATGTCAAACATTTCTACACTTGTGTGTTTGGCTTCCAGAGACGTCAGCGGAGCCGTCGCTGCAGGTCAAGCAGCTGCAGCTGAAGAGAGCTCGACTCGCCGACAACCTGAACGATAAGATCTCCCATCGACCGGGGCCCATGGAGCTGATTCACAAAAACATCCTGCCTGTTCACTCCATCATTAAACAGGCCATAGGTCAGTGCTGCCTTCATCACCAGGTGCCAGAAAAACAAAACCTTAGGAATTATTACAAAGCTACTGTGGGGCATCCAGACCTCTGAGTCTTGATTTGTTGGGTTGAGTTTCTCTCAGCTCTCTGCGTTGCTCATATGCAAGTCTTTTAGGTGGCTGCACACAGAACCCAGTTAAAATCATCCCGTCAACGTGTGTCAGCCGTAACAACCCTCATTTCACAGTTGCCAGCTTGTTCGTTGCTTTTTCTGCCCTCTAGTGGCCAATAAATTCTGAATTCACCCTTAAATAAAATCCCCTCTGTATAAGCTGCAGAGGAGGGTAAACAAAATAAATAATAAGATTTTAAATGTGCAATATATCACAGCACACCTACACTGTGAGGCTCCTGACAGGATGTCCCTCCTGGTCCTCTCCTCCAGCTTTTATGAACACACTGATGTTTCCTCTCTGATGCCTCAGCTGTGCACCCACACACACAAACACGCACACACACACACACAAACATGCACCCACACAGTTGCCTCGTCACACACAGTTAACACACAGACACACACATATTAACATCCAACATACACTGCAGTGCGACGCTTCCTGCTCCGGAACAGCCGCTGCTGTGGGTTTGGAAAGGTTAAAGTAGGATAAAGTAAATCATGCATGGCCTCTCGTCTCTGCCTGACAGATGCAAAGTTGAGACGTCTCTCCCTCCTCTGCTGTCAGCTTTAAATAGCCACGCTGGCTGCTACCATGACACATTATCTTTTATTAGGAGAATTAGATACTAATTGAAGCGTAGAGAGTCTGAATGAGAGGTGATTTCTCTCGGATGTAATATTATGACAGGTATAATGACTTCATTTACGCTTTGATAATAAAAGAAACGTAGGGGCCAGTACTTAGGAGGCTTTCACATCCACCTTGTTTGGTCCAGAGCTTCAGACTTTGCAGTTTAGTCTGATCCTAAATAAAAGATGTGTCAAATTATAGTCCGACCAGAAGAGATGGTCTCAGTGCTAATGACTAATATCAGGAAGTTGAGACGGCATTAAACAGTAGAAGAAGAAGAAGATGATTCAAAGACAACAGATCCTATTTCAGTTTAGCTTAGTTAGCGAATGCAAAAGTAAAACTGACAACAGGTCGGGTGCAGGTCGGTCTTCAAACCAACAACTTTCAGAACAGGTGATGACGACAGGACATAACGTATGTGGTACAACAACAGTCCTAGATTCCTTTATTGTGATATGAACAAAGACGTGAATCTCTGTCGGAACTTTCAGGTGTGAAAACTAATCTCACATCCGAGGATGAGATAAGAGACGTCGAGTCCAGCTGCTTGATCGATGTGCGGGGGGGAAGGTTGCTGAGATTCAATAAGATACCGACTCAGTGGATTATCCGTCACTGTCAGCGTGTCTCAATAAACACAATTGCATTATCACAAGTTGCAGCAGGAGCTCTGGGGACACGGATGTTACACAGAGTTAACACGCAGTGACACACACATGCAGACACGCACATGCAGACACACACACGTTGGCACAGCGCATCGGTGGGGAAGTCATCACAGTATTAGATCAGAGGGAATTAAATCTGCCCCCATGTTGTCTTTTCATCATCGCCTGCTGATGGTACACTAATGGCCAGTGGTGTACTTTACATAACCGTCTGCTGTGGCCCACGGCAGCTCCAACATCCAGCAGGGGAAGGAAAGTCTTTACTCCAGTCCAGGGGATCCTAGCAGGTGGCTTTGCTCCCTAATCCCTGTAAAGACTCAGAAGTCTGCATAGTAATGAATTGATTATATCAGATCCCTTTGGGGGGGAAATTATTAGGAGAACTGTGCTTTGATTCTTTTCCATGCATATTTAGATTTCTCGCACACTTTTCATATATTGTATATTTCAGTTGAACAATGGCTGAGTGAAGAGTTAATGCAGTCACAGCACAAATGACCCGACCTGTCCTCGTTGTCCGTTAGAGAGACGCCATCACGTTAAAAAACTCGTATGAATGAGGTGGCTGGATTAATGTGGCTGCAGATGGAGAGTGAATGAGATCCCTGAGATAGAGCTGAGCTCATCCGGGCCGCAGCGTGGACGACAGAGCAGATATCATCTCATCCTGCGCACGCTGGCTTCCAGGGCCGTGACGTGAATGCAGACACAAGAAGTTTTTTAAGTCGCTCTGCAGCTGCCGTCACACTCTGTTCGGGGATAAACGCTCCGGGGGACGTTTCTGGAGCAGCCACTGGAGAATAAGCTTGTGGTGTGAGGAGCTTGTTGTAGTATTTCACACAGTCAGAGGAGCATTAACACACACACATGCAGGGACGTGTCGCTGGTTCTAACAGAGGAGATAATTTATCCACAGCAGTGCATTAGTTCACTGGCACAAGGCTGACGATGTGGACTCTGGATCGACACCTGTCGAAAGAACGTGGTTTAGGTCAAAGAAGAACATTTTACATTTGGGTGTGGGATTGTGAGATATGGCTTTTTTACATCTCCACATATATCCCAGGGAACAAAACATCGATCTGAATCTGATATCGTGCGTGCTCTTTGATGCAACTTGATTGAGTTAAGGGGGACTATTGGGCCGGGGGGGAAAACCAGGGGGGGGACACCGGCCCCAGTCGAAATCCAATTGATCCCTGAAGTGCTCCTGTCCTGTCATTAGTCTTTAAAATTACATGTGAAAATTAATTTGGAGCTGACAGATAAGATGGAATAATATTCATGGATGTTGGACATATACATATAATTGGCCCTCGACTTTGAAAAACTCTCCATCCACCATGTTCTTCCCTGTCTCCCTCTCCCCTCCCTCAGAGACACAGTTTCCAAAGGCTGCAGGTGATAACTCATCATGTGACATGGACAGCAGTGACAGTCTGTCCCCAGAACAGCCAGTAGGACAGGAGTCGCCTGCGGCCGTGGGACCCCCGCCCTCTCCACCAGACACCGAGATCTGCATCCCCTCTCCCACACAGGTACCAATCCTCTGGAGGGAAGACGGGGATGTGACTGACATGTCGTGTGTCATGGATGCTAGAGTGTAAAAATAGAGTGAATTCAGAGGACAAAGGGAAGTCGAGGAAGAATTCACTTTTGGAGCTCTAAAGAAATACTGCAGAGCCATATTGTGATGAGTGGTTTGGCTCGATTGGGTTCAGGGGGCTGTAGACGGGTGATGGGCCTGTTTGTAAGGCCATGATGAGGTAGTAGTCAAAGGTGGAGCTCAGTCCACTTCTGTTTTCATCTTGTGTATCAGGACCCTCCTTCAGCTCCTCGTCTACCTCTGCTCTCTGGACACCGACCCTCACTGAAGCTGACCACTGGGGTGACAGCACCATCTGCCCAGAGGATGGGTGTGGCCTCTCTCATCAGGGTAAGAGATTAATCAAACCTCACAGGATGAAAGGGCCTCACCTCTCAGTAATCTGTGCTCAGATATAAAGATGGTGTTTGTGTTGCTAACAGAACAGATGGAGTGTGATGTGACGGTTGTTGCACAACCTGAAACGTGTGAAGCAGAGCATGAAACATTTGCATCAGCCACAGAACATGAACAGCTGCTGCTCCTGTTAGCACCATGGGCCCATTGTCATGGTTCTACTGTCAACTCGTTTCCAGCTGCAGTGGAAGAGACAGGAATCTTTCTTTATAGTCGAGAGACATTAAAACATATGAGGTTTATCAGGTGGCCACACACACAACTCCAAATGCATTCACCTTTCAACTTTTAAAGGATTGTGTTATTTGTGTTAACTGCTTGCTGCAATGCCCCAAGTGGTAGAAAAGGTATTAATACTGCTGCACTGTGTCATATTACAAACAAAAGTTTATGTTTACAATGATCAACATCACTTCTTCTTTTCTTGTTCCAGACTAAACCAAACTCTGACCGCTCCGCCCAGAGGCACAAGAAACCAAAGGACAACCAGCCAAAGGTAGATTTCTGTTCCCGTGTTTAGACCTTAGAGTTATTTACCTTGAATAACGATTTGTGACGCTGTTCATTATGTGTTTAATCCAGATAAAGAAGTTAAAGTACCATCAGTACGTCCCTCCTGACCAGAAGGGAGAGAAAGAGCCTCCTCCTCCATTGGACTCGTCTTATGCAAAGATCCTGCAGCAGCAGCAGCTTTTCCTGCATCTCCAGATCCTCAGTCAGCAGCAGCAGAACTACAACTACCAGGCCATCCTGCCAGCTCCACCCAAGTGAGTGTGGACTAGGATCTCAATATGAGGAAAAAGAGCCACTCTGTTCTGCTCTTTAGTTTAATATCATCTCAGAATCTGAGGTGGTGCAAAGGTTTTATTTGCATAAGCTGTAATTGTTTAAAGGCTGAAAAGATCACCCTCCTGTTCCTGCCTCTGCCTGCTCCCCCCCCCCCCCGACAGACCTCAGAAAAATCTGTCTTCCTCCTCCGACTCCAGGACCACCTCCTCCCCGTCACCGCCTCTCGCTGCCCCCCCAGCTGCCCCCTCTGTCCAGGGCCGTCACAGCGATCAGAGTTCAGCTCCTTTTGATGGGACACAAGCAGGATCTCTACCTCCAAACCTGGATGAGATGAAGGTTAGATCATGTTTCTCCTCATCACCCAAACTCTGAAACATGTGTAGAATCAACAGGTCTCTGCTGTGAGGCGATAACAGGTGGATCGAACGTGATTTTGTGAAATATTCTTGTTGACATAGCAAAGCGGCCCGTTAGCTCAGAGCCGACAAAGAGAGAGACAGTGACAGATTATTCTGTCTTTATTTTATATCTCCTCCTCCTTCTCCTTTAATCCTTTGCAATTTTCCTCTCATGTTTCATCCTCATCTCTTCACTTCTTATCGCTCTCATCCCTCGTTCTCTACTTCTCTTTCACTCCCTCTCCCCGTCAGGTCGTGGAGCTGAAGTCCCAGCTGAAGCTGCGTAGCTTGCCAGTCTCCGGCACCAAACCAGGCCTCATCGAGAGGCTGAAGGCGTACCAGGAGCTGAACGGAGGCAGTGGCACCACCCCCTCTCTGACAGCAGGGGGTAACACAAGGCCGGGGGCGGAAGGAGCAGGAAGATCCTCCCGTCCTGCTGCAGCCGACAGAGCATCACAGCAGCAACAGATCCAGTGCTGCCGGGCATCCTCCCTGACGAGTCAGCTAGGTGACTTCAGAGGATTCCCACTGTGCCACACTGTGGTTTTTCCTTTTATCTATTATGTATTAGTCTTTGGGGGTAGAAAATAAATGTAGCAAACAATAATGACAGAGTATGATGTGTGTGTTGTTTGTTAAATCCCCCATTCATGATCTCTGTGTGACCGACGCATGTAACGCTTCCTCTCCCCCTGCAGCCGCTCCTCAGCAGCTTGTGACCTCCAGTGGTTCGGTGTCACCAGCACCACCCGTCTCCGTCAGCCTCTCTGACCACCCGCCGGCCACCAGCAGTACAGAGGAGTCCAGCGGCAACACTGGTGCTTTGGAGGAAATGGTGGGAATAAGCTTCACATGTGATCTGATGAACTAATCTTGTGTAACCACAGAAGCATCTTCACAGATGTTACTCATCTTACACGTTTGGATATTGAAAAATGAAACCAAGCCGTGACCTTGCTAGAACCATGGAGGTCAATGTCAGCTTTTATTTATCATATTCTTATTTTCTGTCTAGATGATGTCACCTCTCTCCCAGTCGGGGCTTCAGCCATCTTCAGCTCCTCACCTTCCAAAGACTATTAAACAAGAGTTCCCATTTTCCACCCCAGCTCCGTGTCAGTTCTCTCTAAAGCCAGCGTCCCGGCAGAAACACCGCCCGCTCCCATCAACTATCCCCACAGCTCCAGTACGGACTCTGGACAAAGACAAGATGCTGAAGGAGAAAGACCAGCAGATAGAGGAGTTGACCAGGATGCTGAGGCAGACCCAGAGGCTGGTGGAGTTGCTGAGGATGCAGCTGGAGCATAGGAACCGAGGAGCGCAGGTTTCTGAGCCTGTGGTTCTTCTAAGAGTAAAACAAGAACCTCCTGATAAGCCTGGTGTCCCCCTCACGTCGGGCCATCCTCCATTCCCCCCTCCAACATCATCTGCTCCATGTGACACTAGAGTCACAGTCAAACAGGAAGCCCCTGAGACGGAGGACGTGCAATCCCTAGACTCCCGTGGATCCAACTTGCAACCTCAGGAAGCACAGGAGCAAACTCAGCTGCACACGGAGCCACAGAACAAACAGGAGCATCGTGACTGTGTGCAGCAGAACGCTCTGCAGCGGGCCCAGCGGCACGTCGTTCACAGACTCCTGCTGCGGCAGCAAAACATCCACAACTGTCACCAGGCGCTGGAGAATCAACAGAAAGTTTCTCTGCAGAAAAAGAAGAAATCTCACAAACAGCAGCAGAAGCAACAGTCGAAACTAAATCAACAGACTCTAGTGAAAGAACAACTGAAGCCGCTGTCACAGCAGCAGCAGCAGCAGCAGCAAACAAAGCAGCCACAGCAAATCCAGATACACTCCAAGATACATGTGAAGCAACAACAGGTGCTAATACCAAAGAAACAACAGGTGCAGCAGCAGGCTCCACAGGTGAGGACGGGGGTCAGGTTCGAAGCTGTAAATAATATTTCGCACACTTACACCTAGATCTTCTTCCTCTAAATGTTTTTTGTTTTTGTGCAGGCGTCTCAAGGATCGTCCCTCTCTCTCCCGACCTGGTCAGACTCCACCGCGGCCCTGGTCACAGACGGGGAAGGAAACCACTTCCTGATCGCACTGAGCAATCGCATCACTGAGGCACCCGAGGGAAAAGCGACCAATCACAACACTCTCCAGGTGCATTACATCAATTGTGTGGTGTTTGTTGGTTCTTCCCGTGCATGTGAGGGTTTTCTCTGGGTTCTCCGGCCTCCTCCCACAGTCCAAGGTCATGCAGATTGGGGATTAGAGAGATTCTAAATTGACCGTGGGTGTAAATGTGTGTGAAGGATGGATTGTCTCTGCACGCTGGCGACCTCTCCAGGGGGTAACCCCGCCTCCCACCCAATGTCAGCTGGGATTGGCTCCAATGTAGTGCAGGGATATGATTGTACGATGATACGGACATATTAGTCTCCACTGGAATCATGTTTGAATATTGCATGGATCCCTGTGAGACTCCTCATCCTCAACCAAAGCCCGGAGCCTCCTCCCTCTTCTGAAGTGCAGCATCAGGCTGCTCTGTTAATGTGTCACTAACACAGAGACAGAAACATGAGTGAAAGAACTGCTCCAGTGAGTCTCAGGAAATGACTTGTGCTCTTTCACACAATGACAGCCGTCCTCGATAAGAGTGTCTGACTCCAGCCAGATGCTGATTATTATTGCTTTGCTAATTACTCTAATGACATCCTCCATTACTATGATTCATGTTGTTAATGGGGGGGGGACTCCGTCGCATCTCGGCTAGTTGGTGACGGTTTAGCACCGGTAGAAGAAGTTCTCTGCAGGAGAGAGCTGCACGGTGTGTGGGGGGGGGGTGAATCCCAACCCAGGGTACGTGGGTCAGGGGGTCGCTTCGGGGTTCATGGAGAAACTGTGGAGTTCCTCAACCAAGAGGAGAAAACTTACATAAACATATTGAGTCAGTTCTAACACCTGATCCCCACATTCTGACAGTGTGTACAAATGTATTTGTGTAATGGATAAATTGTGAAATACAGTATCTGATAAATGTTGTATTTTAAAAATAATGGGTGAGGGGTCACTATGGATAGATAAAGAACTGGATGAGTATAAATGTTGAAACCTTTAGCAGAAAATAAAAGTAATGGATGAGCAGTTTAAATATAAACCAAAAGTAAGTGGGTTAAATTAGATAATGGATGAATTAGAATTAGCTTAACTATTGGATAATGTTACAGATGCTGAAATTACTAAAGGTAATGGTTGAGTGGTGGAAACGTAAGTATATATGGTAAATGTATAGACAAATTAAAGGTCCAACACAAACCCAATTCAGTTAAAAGCAATAAAGCAACAGATACATTGATATAGTGACAAACATCCTCACTGTAAAACAAATGTGAACAAACGTCTTGTTTTTTCTTAACATGTAAAAGAAGGTAGAGAACAGAGGACCTCATGTGTCAGGGGACCGACCACAGCAGGGAGCCGCTCAGTGTGTGTCTGCCCCCCCCAGTCTGCAGCCCCACCTCCAGAACCAGGAGGCCGCTCCCTCGGGGGAAAACCTCCCATCACCTTCCTCTCACACGGTAAGTGATCTACCACATGGATAAACCTTCAAGGGGATTTCTAACTTCTCCCCAAATCCAACTTTTCCCATTATCTTGTCCTTGGAAAGTGAAACCTTTTTCTCTCATTCAATGTTTCTGTTTCCAGCTCAGCTCCAGTCTGGATGTTTTATTTAGTCGTCTGTCTCCAGCTTCTGTTCAGACGGCCGCCTCCTCGCCGGATGACAAAGTATGACGCACCACATGCTCCCAATGTGTCATTGCACAAATCAGCTGTTTTATGTAAACCTATACACACCCGGCTGCAAATGTTCATAATCATGATTTTAATGACTTTTGCCAGTTTGTTTTTATATTTATGGCTCCGCGCCGCTGACACCCGGTGGCCCACAGGTGTCAGGTTTTCCTGTTGATACTCTCCGTCTCATTCCTCTATCTCCAGAGTGCCTGAAGGATTTATTTAAATTAGTTTAACGCACAGTTGGACTCCAGGATAAACTGATTAGGGCCAAAGGTCAAAGTAACTATGACCTCATTCCCAACATCTTTTGACTTGGCCTTGAATATGATTTGATTAGATGTCAGAGGTGAAAGGTCATGGAACTGAAACTGCTCCGGTCAGCGGAGGCATCCGACCACAGAGAGCTAACTCTAGTTTTTGCTTTGGTATCCTTTGTATCGCGCATTTTATCACAACGTGCCACATCAAGTGCTCCTGTCATGCAGTAACACTTTGTGTGTGTGTGTGTGTGTGTTTGTGTGTCTCCCTCCTCAGCCTACAGAGCATGAAGATTTTATCGACATCATCTTGCAGGCAGGAGGTGAGACATGGTCCTCTCTGTTTGGTCTCATCCTGATCCGTCTCCCTCAGGTCGACACTTTGAAACATTCACATTCTCTGTGTTTCTCTTCATAGAGAAGTCGACCTCCTCCAACACAGCACCAGACTCGTCCCTGGACCGTCTCAGTCCAAACTCCCCAGCCTCCTCCCCCTCTCCCTCCCCATTCCAGCTGATGCTCTCTCCCCCCGTCTCTCCCAGCTGTGACACCCCCCCGCCCTCTGTCTCAGCGGGCTCCGAGCTTCAGACTCTGGTCGACGCCGCAGGAGAGGAGCCGCACTTCGGTAACACCGGGGGCGGACGCCTGGAGGACTTCCTGGAGAGCACCACGGGCAGGCCTCTCCTGGGGGTGGAGCCTGGAGGCCTGCTGACGCTGATCGACGACCTCCACAGCCAAATGCTGTGCACCCCCAGCATCCTGGACCACCCCCCGTCTCCCATGGACACCTTCGACATGGCCCCGGAGGAGGGGCGTGGCCTGGACAGTATGGATTGGTTGGACCTCACGATGGGGGGGGGGACGGGGGAGGAAAGCACCGCGCTCGCCCCGCTCGGCCCCGACACTCCCCCTAGTATCTTCTCCACAGACTTCCTGGACAGTTGTGACCTGCAGATACACTGGGACTCCTGCCTGTAGCATGTATGTGTAGCATCAGCACACAGACACACACATGGAGCTGATTGCCAAGCTTCAGTTTTTGATGAAAGCACTTATCTCTGCATTTTTACACACGTTTGCTTTATTGAACCCTCAAGCACTTTGACCTGTATTTCACTCACACACTGCAGTATTGACCGCATACAAGTATTAGGCAGGTCCTACATGTGTACTCACTTACATATTATATCTACTTAGATATAGATCTGGACCCGATCTGTGCTGAGGCTCTTTAAACTGGGGTCATGTACCCACAGACAAATCTACCTGAGGATACAGGCGCCATGTTGATGTGGAAAGGTCAATCTGTTTATTTGACCTTTGTCTAATTAGAATGCAAACTCGTCCTTCGCTGCCTTTCGTAGTAAAGAAAATCCATATTTGACAACTGCAGGAGAAAGATATCGGTAATCGATGAGATTGGGTCAAAGACTGATTTCCCTGCAACACAACTGTGTAAATAGGTTGTTTGTAGACGAGCTGCCATCCAGAATTTAAAAATATTTAAAAACATATGAACAGTGGGAGAAATTAAGCTAATTAATTGATTTGACATCATTCTGGAGGACAAAAGACATGACGTATTTAAAGAAGTGATCTAATCAGAGTTTGTGTTTCATTCACAACACAACTTTTTCCAAACAACTGTTATGCAGAAGGTTTTATGCAGCTGTCACCAGTGCATCAGGTACTGAGGTGACGGATGGTGACTCTCTATTTTTGCAGAATCACAGAGAGAACATTACATTGATATTTAAAGTGTTTTCAGAGTATTTGTCAGAGAAGGGCCCTTTAATATGTCACATGCAGCCAACCGTCTTAATTTCTCAAATGACATTATTCTCCTGCATTCTATGAACATTATAAACACGTGCACACATTTCATATTTATATATTTTATGTATGAATGTCTTTGCTATGACGACCTCTGAATGTAAACATGTGGGACTGGTTTGTGCACATGATGTAGAATCTGCATCTATATTCACAACACTGAGTGTTACTGCTTTAGAGCCTCACTGTCGTTTCTCTGTTTGCACTTAATAATCAAACAGTGTCATATAAAAGGGAAGGGACTGAACACAGTTTGATTAAATACCTTCATATTAAGGTATTTGTCATATTTTTAGTTTTCATGGTGATAACTGGCTGTCCTGTACTGTATCAGTACTGTGGCCACTGAGGATTTTATTTCCCTCTGAGATTTTACACTGATAATTAGGCACTAAAGATTTATTATAAGATACATTTGTTTGTATAGTTTTTTTTAATCTATACACAAGAGTGTAACACTCTGTGTATAGGTTGGTGTGAACTGTGACTACTTGTATATATTTAGACGCAGCTAACGTGCTGTTAGCCTCTTGAACATGTTATCTAAAATGTGCCTTTAGAGAATTGATTCAGTTGTCACTTGGACTCAAAGAGGAAAATTATTAGATTTCATTAGGCCAAGGTCAAAGGTCATAATAAGTAAGTCCAAATATGGTCAATTAAACTACTGGTTGTTGGAGGGGAGGCAAAAAACCTCAGGGCAGTTATTATATCATCAAATAATCAGACACTGGTTGTTACTGGTTTTGTGAACCTGTGATAAATGGCTGATTTATAAAATAAAACTGAATAATGTTTCACGAGGCCTTTGTTTTGTTTGATGCTGAAGAAGCTGATGACATTGAACTACAAAGCTGAACATCACTAAATGCTGATCTAGCTGCTTATCTCTGAAGATCAATAAAAAGCACAAACGGACACAAAAGACACACAACCCGACGCTGCTATAAACCCACATAGGAGCAAGCACTACAACACTGTCACATTGATTTACAAACGTTTCCTTCAACCTTCAACATTGACCTTAACCCTAATCTCAGCCTAACCTTCAGCCAAGTCCTCACATTAAAGTGTAATCACTTATCCTATGGGGACTTTTTAATCTGGTGACTGTGTAAACTTATTCATGGCCTCACAACATGAGTAATGCAACCACACGCACACACACACACACTCACACACACACATTTGGGTGGATAAAATGTGCTTTTAGCAGGAGGATGACAGGAATGACGACAGGGTTACAGCTCTGGGGCGAGGGAGCAAAAAACACCCCCCCCCCCACACACACACACACAAACACACACACACACAAACGACTCAACACAAAAATCTTTCTACATATAACAAGCAAAACAGTGTTCGTTGTCAAACCAGGACCTGTTGGGCTGATCTGAAGCTGTTAATGGGGGGAGCGGAGGATGCCAGACTGACATGTACTCCACTGAACCTGAAAACAAATGTGTGTGTATGTGTGTGTGTGTGTGCGCCTGTGTGTGTGTGTCAGTCAGACCCGGCGTCACGAGAGGTCGTTGGAGGACGCGGCTCCCTCGGTTGTATTTCTGACCCTTCTGTGTAGGACATGGCCACGAGCAGCCGCCTGCTGGTTGGACAGGCATTCGTTCATGAATTCACACGACCAGCGGGACCATCCTCCCTCTTCTTCTTCTTCATCTGATTCTCATGTTGATGTTATTTTGCTTCGAGGGCATCACACGGTTAAATCAACGACTTTAAATTAATGACAACAAAATTGCTCCCTCGCAATATTTAACAGCCCCGTTAGTCACTGCATGCTGGCGCCAGGCCTGGTGTGTGTGCTGTGTGTGTGTGTGTGTGTGTTGTGCATGAGGATGACAGTCATGAGCACAGATATAATATCTTCTGATATTAATGTAAAACCACTAATCCTCCTCAGTCCAGTTAAATATGTCACATCAGCCGCGTTAGTGCTTAGAAACGTCCACGGCTTAAATCAGCTGTCCTGCTATTTTGATGAAATCTCAAGTGTAAGATAAAGGCTACAAAGAGTCGCATGCAAACACCCACTTCTTCATTGATCTACACAAACACACACACACACACAAAATACATTGCATTTGCATTTCGACAGCCTGAAGTCATTCTGCAGAAACTTTGATGCATCTGAGCTGAACAGTGGGGGGGTCCAGTGTTTGGTGTGGAGGCAAATAGCAACACAAAGAATCACAAGTATGCACAGTAAAAAAATAACTGAAGTAAACAGGGATTTATAAAAGTGCACACACACCCACATGCGAGAGCTTAACTCCCAGAAAAACAGTTACATCTTAAAGATACAGGGAGTATAGTTAAGAACTCTGCAGTTTTCACTTGTTTGTGTGAAGCTAAACCGTTACTCAAATGTTATTACTATGAAAATCTATAGTTACATTGACTTCCTCAGGATCCGGCTCTGAGAAGAAGAACTGAGCCGCCATTCAGACTCCGGTGCCGACCAAAACAGCCGAGTCCACCTCAAAACACACAATCAACCACGCTCTCCATCTGTGGTGGTGACTAGGCCGGGAGAAGCTGGGATGTGAAAGCGCCCACGGAGCCGGGGGGGTGAGGTGACATCGGCTCTGTTGCTGCTCCTGATTAGATGTGACAGTCTTTTGAAAGCTCGGGTTATTTCAGACCAAACATCATGACACCTCTGCCGTGGATGAGAGAGTGAAATTAATTTGTGGTGAGCAAGAGGGTGGGGGAGAATATCTGGCTTCTGAAGCAGCCTCCTTTCAAGCTGAGAGAAGAAACACATGTAGGATGAGAGGAGCAAGAGGAGGAAGAGGAGGAAGAGGAGGAAGAGGTGGAAGAGGAAGAGGAGGAAGAGGAGCCTACAACATATATTCTTAGAGAAATCCACAAGGTCAAAGCAGCTTCACTCCAGATGACAGATAGTATTCTAAATCTGGAACGTTCTAATGGAAACCTGCTGCGATGAAATGTTTAAACTGACACACACACACACACACACACACACACACACACACATGCACCCCCCCCACACACACACCTATAACAGATTTCAGCTCCAGCTGCACACTCAACCAATAAAATGCTGACAGTAGCTGTCAGATACACATTTCAATTTCAAAAATGAGCCTGGAAGAACATGGACACACACACACAGAGCAAAAGAGTGAAACTGTAATATACTCATATATATATATGTGTATATTTATATCTATAACATTATTACTGGCTACCTCAAGGTTCTGAGGTGATGTTGCCGTTTAGCAAGGCACCATGTGTTCAAGGGTAGAATCTATGCACTGGGATCGTTAACACAATTTGCTGATTTAGTGCATTTTCATGGATTTACTATTTACTCTTATTGGAGCTTTTATTTTCTGATATCTGTAAATGTGATTCAGTCAATCCTAATCTGAACATGGTTTCATGAGGGGACTGCTTTGCCGGAGGTGCCCTTCTGGTCTGTTGTCTGTCAGTGGCTTCTTGATTTCCCCTCCAGTCTTTGTTCCATCACCTCGGTGGTCCAGACGTTCGGTCCACACTCAGCTTGAAGTTTCCTGTTTGCCTGTTTGCTCTGTCTGCCTGTGGTGTATTACCCAGCTTTCCTTGTAACCTTCCACTTCCTGCTAAGTCCTTGTCTGCCTGCCTGCTGAGCTCCGCCAGTCAGATCCCTGTCTGCAGCCCAGCACCTCTGCCAGTCCGCCCTCACATCGTGTGTAAGTGTTTACAGAAAATAACCCGGAACTTCCAGAGTCTGTTTCTGATTCCTTATCACAGCAGCATTAACTCAACCTGTCAGGAGTTTGGTTGTTCTCTGTGCTTTTCTTTTTGTTTCACTCCTTCATCCTCAGTTTGTTTCCATCTTTGTGTCTCTGCTGCCTCTTCCAGCTCAGTCCTCATCTGGTGTCTGCTTTGAACCACATTCAGACCACTTCTTCTCCGCCGCCATCACCAATCCCAAACTGGTTCCAGTGTTTTCCCTTCAAGGCCTTTCCACCACTTCAGAAACCCCCAAAACCCAGTTGGCCGTTCAGACTTCCAGCCGCCATTCATCCCAGATCCCTCTCGTGTCTAACAGTCGGACATTTTGGCCAATCTCTACCAACGGCTGTCTCGATACTGACTGTTTATCTGCAGCCAACCAATGCATGCTCAAACGTGATTGGTCCAACTAGAAAGGGAAACAACCAGAAGACCTCTGTCCTCAAATTCTTGTCCCTCGTCCACAGCCTCTTCAGTTTATAGAGATTGTGTCACCCACCTGCAGTCAGTATTAAACGAGTAGCACAGAGACTCACTTGTTTTCTGCCTGCCAGGATAGCAAGTGAAGGCTGTGATAAGGCAACAGATCCAGGAGTGGAACCTCTCCCTCAAACCCTGAAGAGACAATGTTTTTACCCCGTGTCTACCTTCCTCATTACGCCACACGGAGGAACGGACTGAATAATAGAACAACGCCCGGAGGAAAAACGCTGACATCGCGACAAATTCAACACACAAAGGGAACAAAGGAAATGTAGTTAAGGACAGTGGAACAGCGAGAGATAAGGTGTGAGAGGAGCGTTCAGGAGGAGGTGAAAGGGGAACAAGGGAAGAGAGCGGAGGGTGTGTGTTTGTGTGTGTGTGTTTGTGTAAAGGCGTGTAAAGGTGTGTGTATGTGTGTGTGTTTCTTTTCCACCTGGACCAGAGCTAGAAGATAGAAATATGTGAGCAGGAGACAGGGGAAGAGAGAGCGAGAGGAGGAAGACAGAGAGGTGAAGAGTTAGAGAATGGAGAACAGAAATAGCTGCACCCCATTATCATCCCCTCTACCTGTCTGGCTGTCGCACCTCTAATTACTGCTGCCACATTGCCGCAGATAACACACAATGAGAGAATCGTGTGTGTGCGTGCATGTGTGTGTCCTTGTGTAGATGTAATGTGTACAGTATATGTTCATTGAGTCTGTTTCCCCTCAGTTTTTGTGCCGTTACGAGACTGTTTATGCAGGATTTGCTATGTTTCCTTGCCTATGAGTTTATTCTTGTGTGTGTGTGTGTGTGTGTTTCACTGTGTGTGTGTCCGTACATGCATGTGTGTGGGGATTATACCTCTCCTGTTAACCACCTGGAGGGAGGCAGCCTGGTGAGGGAAGCTTAAGGAGAATCTAATCCTTGCCTTAATGTGACAGCAGCATTTTCTGTGAAACTACCATCATTATTTAAACTGGTTAGCCTCAGTGTGGGTGTGTGTTTGTGTGTGTAGGTGTGTTTAAGCAGACTCAACGCACGCAGACACACACACACACACACACACACACACACAGGCTGTTGAATGCAGACGCTTGGCAGGAAGACACAGTCGGTGTGACTTCATGTGTCGTCTTAAGCAAACTGCGAGCAGCCGATGTAGGTCAGGCACATTGCAAACTGAGTGTGTGACTGTTCCCTGACTTATGCTTGAAACCAAATGCTACCGCAGGGATTATACAGAGACTGTGGCAAGCAGCGCACACACACACAAAGACACATACACACACATACTCACACGTATTAACATGCACACAAACACCTAAAGGGTCTTTTAAATCTAGGTCAGTGCCGGAGACAGGCCTGACCTTCTCCAGCGAACTCGTTACCTGACAATTACAACAGGTATGAAAAAGATCCACATGGAGTTTAAAGACCAGTCAAATCCAGTCTCACCTGCGGTTTGTGTTTCCATGTTTGCCTTCAACCCTCAAGCGTCCTCCACCAGAGCTCCTCTCGTCCACATGTCCTTGCCGTCAATCTCCCTCTCCGTCTCTGTGTGTCAACTGCAGAGGCAGCATCATATGGCCCCTGACAGCTTCCATACTTCCTTCCCCTGCTGAACCGCTGCCAGAGAGAACGAGCGAGCGACAGAGACGGGCAGCTCCCAGGTTTCCCATCTGTTTACGATGATGTACAATTTTCCTGCCAGGTTCTCTGTCACATACATGTGTTTAAACTCATGAATCGGTGTGTGTCCATCTGTCCTGTGGCTTCACAGGTGGCTTCAGCGATAGAAAGAACCAGTAAATACATTTAAAACATTACATTTATTAAAGAAAATCCTGCATTCACAATACTACCTTACCAGAAAATCATCCTCAAAGTAAAAATACCTATATTTATACACTGTCCCCAACTATAAAAACAACTATAACAACTGTAGTTAATATTTAAGTCTACAGACTGAATATACTTAACCTAAATGAGTTATGAGAGCAATTTGCACATTGGACACACAACAAACAGTCGACAGTGCAGCCGTGTGTGAGCTGGGATGTTCCCCGGGAACTCCACCTTGTGATGGATGTTTCTTTGGTGCATTTCTATGTAGAAATCCTGCCCAAAGCATCTTTAAATATAACTTTATTAGACTTTATTAGATTATGCAGATACACAGTCCTCCTCCTGCGCTCTCTCTCTCTCTCTCTTGTCTGAGCCACTGGGTATTCCCTCCTCCTCCCAGTGTGTAATGGGACGTCAGTTGTAAGATGTACGACTCCGATGCAGGTGTTTCCTGACCTGAATTCAGATGAGAAGAACACATGACCCCAAGTTTACGAGAGGCAGAAGAAGGGCGGGGGAGGAAAAGAGCGGAAAATGAATACAACCGGCAGAGTGGTGGATTTATTCACACTTTACCTGAGGAGAGGAGAGGAGAGGAGAGGAGAGGACAAGCGAGGAAAGGAATTGAAAGGGGAGAGAGGAGAGGTACATACCACGACAAGTGCCATGTTTCATAAACTCAAATGAACTGAACCCCAAATCAAATATCTTTCCTAAGCTGAGGAACATTCACATTCCACACAGAAAGGCCTCGACAAACTGGGATTCAAACCTATAACCTTGAGGCTTCAGTGCTACCCCTCGCCATTCCACCAGTTATCATTCAGCTATTGGTGATGTAGCCAGGACATACAACTTTGGCCTGTGGGAGCTGGAGGAGATCAGACAATATGAAGATTTGAACTCCACCCCCCCGTCAATCGTCGGGGGAAATGTGCGTCTGCTGAACAGGAGGAGGAGGACGAGCTGTCCGCCTTGATCTTCATCCTTCTCTGGGAATATCACAAAGAACCTCTAATGTGCTCGACTGAGGATACAAGAGGAAAGTAACTGACTCATTGATCGTGCCGCAGGGTTTTCAAACTGTGTGGGCAGACGGGCCCGGCTCTTGTGATTATTTTTATTTTCCAAGGCGGACTCTGGGGGAAACGGGCGGAGCTGCTGCCGCGGGAGAAAGTGAGGATGTGGTCAGCAGGATGTCGAGGTATCATCTCAAGGCTCAGGGTAAGGGTGAGGATTATCCTGCAGAAAGGAGGATAAGGTGGAAGCTGTGTTTGGAGATTCTCCTCAAGGGACTGAGGCCAACAACACATATTCGTTGTGTTTGTCCTCTCGGGAAAAGGGAAAGCAAAAGGTCAAGCAGCCGAGTAATGAGGTCAGATCCACACACAAACACAAAAGGAAACACAACAGTTCAACTCCGAGGCTTCAACACTTTGTATACGTCTGATTTACACTCTGTCATCTAGGACCCCTTCCTGTTATTTTTAGTTAATAAAAAACAAATTCATAGCCAACGGGCAGGTTCCACAACAACACACTGAAAAGACATTATTAATAAGTGAAACAATATAAGGCGTGTTGCAAATTGCAAGGATGAGAGCGATGAGGAGAAAATAGAGAGACAAAAAACAGAAGATGGAAATTATAGTGTTTAACTCTCACTCTGTTTTGCAGCTGCCTTTATATTATTTTTGCACAGCTGCAGTTCTCACACGTGATGTTACCAGAGAGTTCATCGAAAGTCCCACTCAGTGTCGCTAATTCAAATCCTTCAGATGGAGATTAGACAGAATAACAGTGCTGGGAAAGAGCGGCCTGTTTGATGAGGGGGGGTGGTGGTGGGGGGGGCGTTAGCAAATCAAAGCTAAGCGGGGTCAGTGTCATGGAGTCGGATCACACCAGAGCGAGTGCAGTTAAATCACTTATCAGGAAATGAGTGAGAATCACCTAATTAGAGACATGGGAAAATCTGAGGTTTAGTCTCTATGTACCGAGGCCTCATGCACACACACATACAAACACGCACACAAACACACACACACACACACACACACACACATCTATTGGTTTTGAAAGTGAGTGTTTCCAAATAAAGAAGAAAGGGATGCCATTGTTTATGGAAGCCTGCAGGAGAGAAAGTGCCGGAAATGGAGAATAAACATTTGGTGAAATATATTAGAGCTTTGAACCAGAACTTCAGGCTATGAGCCCAAGAGGAGGAATTCCTTAAATACTGCAACGTGTGAGAAGAAGATGGAAGTGGAGAAGATGAGGAAGGCCTTAACTGTAGAAAGAACAGAGACGCTCTCCAGCTGCAGAGGGAGTGATTCTTCACAGAGGACAGGAAGTCAATTGAGATGGAAATAAAGACGATGGAAGAGACGGACATCCAGCTGTCGGCTGCCAGAAAGTCAGACTCTTCATCTCTCAGCTCCTCTTCACTTTGGACCAGTAGAGATGAACATGGCACCTGCAGCTGAGACCTAACCTCACTGCATCCGGAGTTTCCCAAATGTCAAGAACACAAAGAACGGACTTGACGTTAATTATGCCTGCAGGCCATCATAGATGTAATATGATTCTTCCAGACTCTTGGTAAAAGCAATGTGGACTGGACTGTCACAGTTACCCCATCAGAAGACCTAGTAGCCACTGCTATTCATCCACACGCACACAATTATAAATATAGGACCCAGTTTGACGCCAGGTGTAGTTTTGACAGGAGGAGAATGTCTGGCAGGAGAATACACCTGAGAGGGAGCGGCCGGGTTTTGAGTGAGAGCATTATGAAATCTGAACATGAAATCAATAAATCCTGCTCGGCCGCCGAAAACCCTGGCTTTTCAATAAAGGTCGGGGGGGGGGGGAAATAACTCCCTACATTCGGCTGCATATCTCAATTTTCTAAGGGAAGAAGAACGAGGAGAGATCGTTTTCTTCAAGCTTCAGTTTTGCAATGTGGAGATAAAGTAACATCCCCCCCCACAACGCAATGTGCTTACCGGAAATACAGTGAATTATTTAAGTCTATTGATTCACATAGAGATTATAATGATTTCCAATTCCAGCCGCAGCCTTTACCTCCTCCGCACGCGAGGCAGAGACACTGGAAAGCCCCACGGCAGAGCTGTCTGTCTGTCCGTCTGTCTGTCTGTCTGTCTGTCTGTCTGTCTGTCTGTCTGTCTGTCTGTCTGTCTGTCTGTCTGTCTGTCTGTCTGTCTGTCTGTCTGTCTGTCTGTCTGTCTGTCCGTCTGTCCGTCCGTCCGTCCGTCCGTCCGTCCGTCCGTCCGTCCGTCCGTCCGTCTGTCTGTCTGTCTGTCTGTGTGCTTCGCCTGCACAGAATTGATTTCCAATGCGTCAGCAGAGCGGTTGGGGGGGGGGGAATTGTCCGCTCTATACAACCCATACACACAATAAGAGCGTGTGAATATAATGCTGCACATTGGCAGGAGATGAGATACAGCGTCTGGTTTGAGCACAGTGTGTTTCACAGGGTATAAACATCACTTATCACGACGTTATTCTTTTATATCTCCTGCTGTGGAACCTCTCCCTTTGAAGTAACCCCCCCCCCTCTCTGCTTTTCTCCTTGCTCGTTATCCTGATTACCTCCATGACTTCAGAACACTGAGAATATACCGTCCTGGAAAAACTGCTGCAGTCATGTTATAATCTTAAGTTTATGCCTTAGAGGAAGGAGATAAAACCCGATGAATAAACATGACCCGTCAGCATCTCGGTGCTGGTTCTACCTCATTCGCCACAAACATTTCATATCATGTCTCTCTAGGTTCAGCTTTTTATTTCACCATTTAAAAACAACCCTCTCTCTCTCTGCTACGCCCCGTCCACAACATGAAGCACATCCAAAGCCACTTGACGGCAAAGAAAAAGTTCCTGTTTAGTACTTAACATTTTAATGGAGCCTCACAGTCTGTCCTCGTTTCACTCCTTGTCCCCTTTGTTCACGTTAATAGAGAAGCACGTTGTTAGAGCTGTTTACCGACATGTGGTAATTGCCTCGCGGACACGAGGATGCTGTCCTTCTAGAAGAATCTCCGCTGAGTGGATAAATATGGCGACGGGATGATGACATCCATTTCCACCGAAACATCGGGACAATGCGAGGAGGGCATCGAGTCAGGCGAGTTGGCTGCAGCTTATAGAGGAGTTTGGGCCGGACGGCAGAACGAAAACCAAACCATTACTTTCTGCAACAATATTATCATAATAGAGGAATCCCACAAATAACTGACAGTACGACGCCCCTCAGGAAAAAGTGAATTGTTCAGCAGCTTCTATTGTTATCATGTGGAGAGAAAAACTGCATCTTGAATCTGCAGGAACTGATATTGATCTTTGCACCTGCACCTGTTTCACTCTGTTCCCAGAGTCTTTACAATGAATTATCTGAATTTTAGCCGTTGAAAGTCTCTAAGTTTCAAAGTGTCTGTGGGAGACATTATGGAAACCTATGACTGTAATTAATTAGATAATTATCTTCAATTAAGTGTAAGTCATTCTGAGACTCCCATAATCCTTTATATCGTCGTACTTGACAAGGGTCTAAAATCAATTATGGTCGTGAAAAGTCTTGAAATTAACTTGTTGAATCAGAATCAAACCCTGTTGCATCATGGACATGTTCATGGTCACTGTAATCCGATGACAGCTGGGATTGACTCGTCCACCAGTGACTACCAATTAATCAAGTTGTTGCCATTAACTTCTGCTAATCAGTACATGGTTGCACAAAGGAACTGAGGCAATGAGACTCCACCGATGAGAAAAGACCCCTGTTATTGGTTGCTCTTAATGTCTGATAAGGAGCACTGGACACTTCCACACAACAAACACACATTCAACAGACACACATTCAACAGACACACATTCAACAGACACACATTCAACAGACACACATTCAACAGACACAAAGCGAAATGCAACTGCACAAAGATAAGCAATAAAACTGATCACACACACACGCATGCATTTCACCTGCAGATGCCAATGCGGCACATAGGAGGAGGAAACTGCTGACACAGCATGTATGGTAGTGTGTGTGTGTGTGTGTGTGGGGGGGGGGGTAGTGTGTAGCAACGTGGAAACACTCATCAGAGCTATAAGCATCAGTGTGACCCATTGGCTGCTGTGACAACAGAAGCTGAGCTTGCAATGATCTCAGCTCTGCAATAGCACAAAGAGAGGAGATAGGAAACAGCAGCACACGGTTACAACCGGGGCACACGTGCTAACATGCATGTAGCATGTTAGCATGGCCGCTGCACGCTTGTTAAATAGAGATGAAATAAGATATTGTATAATGATTAAAGCAGTTGGTAAGATAATAACTGATATAGAACTCCAGAAGTCGAGCAATTTGATATCATGTGTGGTTGTGTTTTTTTCTTCAAACTGGTTCTTACACATTTCGATGGTTAATATCCCGGTGAGTGTTTGCAGTTTCCGTGGTGTCTCATCATCGTGAACCAAACCGACGTACATGTGAAACGATAAGTCGGCGAATCCCAGAAGTCATTAGGATTTATCCTGTTGTGATTCCACAGACGTTGACCCAAATTTCACGACAAACCCTGAAGGATGAAAGCGATGGATCCACAGACCCTGAGCCGGCTTCTCGAGAAAGATGAGACTGCGAGGAGCCGTGTAACATGTGAGAGAGGGAGAGAGGAGAGAGGGAGTTTGGTGTGTTCGGGAGGAGGTGGGGGAGGAGGGGCTGGGAGCAGACTGTCTATAATTAGCAGAGGAGGGATTGTTTACTGGCTTGTGGGGGTTGAGGTGTGCGAGTGCAGAATATCTCAGAGAAAACAAAACGGCACTTTTATTTATACAGACGGAGCAGACCCTCCACACACACAAACATGCACAGTATATAAATGACGTATATGTTTGTGTGCGTGTGAGAGAGAGAGGTTGAGGGGGCGAGAGAGAGAGAGAGAGAGAGAGAGCACCCCTCTAACTATTTTACGCCCAGGCGATGTCAGCTGGCACCGTCTTGTGTCTGGAACTCATCATATTATTATGATCATTATTCAGGCGCTGACCTTATCAGTGTGTGATTTATTGCTGACTCCCGACACAGTATTATTACCCCCCCAATCTCACAGATTTGGTGTCCTGGCACCTCTGTATCTCTTCAGCCGCATTTAATGAGGATCCCGAGACTGCATATAAACAACATTGGAATGGGATATTGCAGAGGGTGTGTGTCTCTGTGTGTGTGTGTGTGTGTGTGTGTGTGTATGCAGTAAATGTTACCCTGAACAGGTTCCATTGTAAACAAACAGTGTAAAGCTGCCTTCAGACAATGCTTCGGAATCCACAGTTTTTCTACATTTTCTCTGGATTAGGTGCATGCGTGAATTAATTATGCAGATTCCAACTGACCTCAGAGTTTCTTGCGTGTTGTCTGTCTGATCCTGTGTGTTGTCTCAGAGCCTGTGTGTTGTCTCAGAGCCTGTGTGTTGTGTCAGAGCGAAACGTATAGAGTTTAACAGCGTCCAGGGATCAGGAGACGTCTAAGATGGATTCCCTTGACTCCTCCCATGACGTGTTGTGGTTGTGTTTGCACATGCGGTGTAATGAGCATTGATCAGAGGCTGCTGGTGCTGATGGCTGGTTTGGGAGCCGTGTGAGGAAGGTGCTCCGTGCATGACTCCACGCAGTCCGCCGGAAGTGATGGTCGACTCGGAGGAATTCCCCAGTGCTGCTCCAGGAGGCTTTGTTTGTTTTATCAGTGTTGTGTATCGACGTAGCACTCGGAAGTCGCCTCTGATGAGAGAATCAATGACAACTGAAGCCCATTGACTTTGCTGTGATTTGTCTTTCCTCTTGGAAATTTGAGCTTCAAGCAGAGGAGGTAGCTGTTTAGCTAATGAGCTACACAACTGTATGGGAGGAAGCCTGATGGGTTTTCATATAGGACCCGTTCAGACCTGGTCATTGTGTCTATGACAGAGGGAAAATACACAAAAAGTGCACACACTTCACTTATTTAGGGAGAATAATGCCTTGAGGCAGGAAGTCCTCAACTTGTTCACAACTTGTAGCCTTGAGGCCGAAGTTAAGCGGCACACAGAGATAAGCTGTTAGTGAATTTAAAATAAAAATTTGAATTTTTAAAATCTCCATGAACAAATTCTCACTCATCTTTTTCATCGACAGATTTAATTTGGGTCAATGGAAAAAAATTGAAGAAGATAAAATAGTCGAAAAGGGGAATAAAACCCTGAAGTAAAATAAAAAATACTAGTTTCATGATTGTTTCATCTGTGAATGCTGTTTCATCATCCTCTTCTATATTGTGTTGGTTTCCATTGAGATGACTGGACGGCGACTTGAGGGCAGAGGTGGCCCCGCCCCCTCAGGTCGAGTCAGGAAGAGAAGAAGAAAACTGAACAAGACGCCGACCCTCATAATCATCAAGAAACACCCCCGAAATAAAAACCTTTAGAGAGGAGGAGAGCTGAAGGAGAAAGAATGATGAGTAATAAATCACAGAGTAAGTGGACCTTAGAGTGTCAGACAAATGCTGCAAAACAAAATAATGCACATGTTTTGACAAATAACCAAATGTTAGAGGCTGTCATGAGTTTGACTGAAGCATCATCATGCAGCTGCAGAGGAGGGCGGAGCAGCCGAGTGTGAAGCAAACCCGCTGCTGTAGTTTCTCTGTATGTTTCTCCTGCATCCAGCAGAACTTTCTGACTGATGACACGAAATCAATCAAACTTGGTATTTCTGTTCTCGATCTGCAGGAAAAATAAACATCGAACGTCTCTGCCGCTGAGGTCATCCGGTGACAGAAGCTTCTCTCGCTCCCTCAAAGGGAATAAAGCAACGCTTCACTCGTTCTACAAGAGGCATATTATATTAGTACAACACCTTCAGCAGATGCACATGTTTATTTAAGGTAATATGCTAAATTATTCGGTATGAATTCCAGAGCAAAGAAACTTAAGCTCTGGTGAAAGTTCAGATGCAAAACTTTCGCTTTCTATGAGAAAATTATCGTGGTTTCATTTCTCAGTAATTCATCCAGTCGCTTCCACGTTATCAAAGTCCCCACATTCACAGTTCCACATGTGATAGATATTTATTGACAGACGTTCCATGCCTATAACAAAGTTGATTGCTCAGCCACGATGCAAATTAAATATCTCGACGACTAGTAAATTGACTGTTGAAAATTTTTCATAAGCAGGCGGCACAGTGGTCCAGTGGTTTGCACGCTTCCCGGTTTGTTTATGGATTCGACCAGCTTCTCTCTCTGTGGAATTTGCATGTTCTCCCCGTGTGTCTGCGGGGGGGTTTTCTCCACGGTCCACAGACATGGAGATTTGGATTACGCTGACTGGAGACTCAAAATGGAATGTTTAACTGCTTCTCTCTATACGTTGACCCTAAAATAAACAGGTGACCTCTTCAGGACCTACCCGCCTCTCGCCTAATGTCAGGGGATCAGCCCCAGCTCCTCTGGGACCCTCGACAGGATAAGTGGTGTAGATAATAGATGGATGGACGTTCATGGATATTCCCCAGATTTTGTAATCCACTGACTTTCCCTGTAGCACCACCATGAACTTGGCACTGGTAGTTTTGTGAGAAATCTTGACCTTCATGCACACAGACGCTACCTCCAGGTGGAACTCTGCTCTTCGATGGATTTATGATATTCAACACCCTGATTATTGACTTCACTGTATTTTTCAATTGCTTTAAAAAAATACCCATCAGCTGCACCGTGTTTTGTCTGTAGAATTTAAAGGGTTAAAAAAAAAGAACACATGTCCATTCATCGTCTCCTTATTGAAATGTGCAGCGCTCGTCCGATCGATGCCACGTTGCTCCATGCGGCACATTGTGTTGCCAAGAGAGAGAGAAGCGCAGGGCGAGATGTGATAAAGAAGCAACACATTTTAACAACACTGTCTTTATGAGGGAATACCGTTGGTGCAGGGGGGGGGGGGGGCCACGATGCTCGTTCAGTGCCCTGTTTTCAAGCACATAAATTGAAGTGATTGCACGGCCTGTAGAGAAAAAAAACGAAAGCACGAGCCACTTTCCGAACGAGCCCGTCTCTCCGGCGCACTGACCCGTTCACTCACGCCGACCAGGTTGTGTTGGCTGTAAAGCAGCCGGGAGGAGGCACCGCCGAGTGAGAGCCGGGGAAATGAGATGGCTTTTAAAAATCAATGAGAACATCAGAGAGCCGCCTCTTTCTCTGCACTCCCATCTGAAGACAGGAACACTGATAAACCCTTGAATCTCCCACAAAGTTTTTATTGGTGTGTGGGGCGGGGCGGGGGGGGGGGGGGGGGGGGGGGTAGGGGTAGTGGGGGAGGAAGAGCCTCGGGGTAAAAGTTTTTAAATCGGCCGTGGAAGAACAACAAAGAACAACTGTGTAACACCACTGCAAGACCATTGACGACTTCTACTGTAAATACCAGCAAGGGGGGGGGGGGGGGGGGGTGATGTTGCGGAGGAGATAAAAACATAGAGAGAAAAGATAGAAGAAAAAACAAATAGAGAGATTGATAGAATGGGGAATTCAGGAAGCATTTAATTGCTCATTAATAGGATCGTGGTTGGGCTGTAACAAACTGTAAAGCCTTATGGGACCTCTGCAGTGGTTCCTTATGGCGCTGCCTTTAAACTGCCTTTGGAACACTAATTAATTCACACCCTGCTGCTAATTAATTTGCTAGCGCTAATTAAACCGAAAGGCACCTTCCCTTCACCCCGTCCTCCCCGTCCCGCAGCTCCTCTCCTCTCTGCAACTTTCTCCCATCTTTGTGTTTCGGTTTTTCTTGCCTCCCTTGATTCAACAGCCTCTTCCACCGAGCCGAGCGCCCGCCCTCCCCACAGCCTCTTCACGGCTGACAGCTGATGCTATTATTGTGTTAGATGCCCCGAGCTAAGAGTGAAACATCTTGCTATTTGTACCTTTAAATGGTTTCACCAGCAGGGGGATTGTTAGCAGGATGTCAAATATAATCACTCTCTAAATCCCAGCACCGCGTTCGGCTGATGGGATTCACCCCACGTCTCCCACTCGGCAACATCTGCAGTGTTCGTGGCAAATGGGCCCCCCCCGCACACAATTATGCATTTATATAATCACGCCATGCTTTTAATTTTGGCCTTAATAATGTGGAACACTGCTAATCTCCTGCGTTAAAAATACACAGCTGGTTCAGAGGAAATAACCACAATGGGCTTTGAGTTCAGGCCTGTAATGATTTTGTCAGAGCCGGATGTCGTGGTTCTGAGTCGGAGTCACCGCTCTGCCGCTGAGCTGCGGGGTCGGCCGGAGAGAGAGAAGGAGAGAGAGAGAAGGAGAGAGAGAGAGAGAGAGAGAGAGAGAGAGAGAAGGAGAGAGAGAGACAGAGAGAGAACCTTGCAGAGGAACCTTGGAGCTCTGCCGCTGATTTGTGCCGTGCGGTGACTGATGAGTCAGGGGGCAGACGTGTGGGAATGATGTGTGATCCCGGCCTCGCTCCGATGGGCTCAGTGTGAGTTCAGTTCCCTGTGTGCACACACCGGCCTCGTGACCCCGCCACCATAACTCTGCCACGAAAATGATTTGCATGTCAAACTGACCATGCACCGCCCCCCCCCCCCCCCCACCACCACGTCCACACCGGGAACTAATGTGCTCGAACATTCAATCGCGTGTAAACTCGAATGAACTTTTTTTTTTTCCTACAGCATGGTTCCCATTATAACCAGTTAGGAATTATTGATATACATTATATTGAGCAGCCACAGTGTCTCATTAGCCTGAGGATCTTAACCCCGGGTTAATGGCTGGCTCAGGGTTTGACACACAGACATGAATCCATGGTTCACGGTCATTTGTGGTCGAACGATTCCTATGGACACATGTTTTTTGTGTGTGTCTCTTTTCATGATGTGTGTAACAATTGAAAACTATTCTGCATCAGTACTACTTATACAACTATTTTACTCTTGAAATATAAATACTGATCACCAACTTGTCCCTGATGGCTCAACGGGCAGCGTATAGTAGTGTCACCATTAGAGATGTGTTGGTGGAGCTGCACTAACCAGAAGGTTGGCGGTTCGATCCCTGTGAAAACCCATTGACCCATGACTAGACTTGCAAAATTGATTTAGCCAATAACTTGCCGCCTTCAATTTAAAACTAAACTGAAAACTAAATCTAATTTTCACGCCACAGCTTCTTCTCTTTGTTTGGCTCAGACACGTTTAACATCTCTTTGACCCAAAGAAATCACAGAAGACACAAACAGTGCCACAGTTTGTTCAGCCATGTAATTGAAACAGTTCTCGGAGCGGATCTTCAAAGTAAGTGATCTTCCAGTGTGTGTGTGTGTGTGTGTGTGTGTGTGTGTGTGTCTGTGCACGCCTTCCCTGTGCTTTAAACATCCATCCACTTACATCAGCAACAATTATGATGATGATTATGATGGTAGAGGTTTGTGCCCCGGTTCAAAGTGATTATATTACCAATGACAAAGATAATGAAAGTCATACACTGTTGACTAGAGCTGGTATAAACCTTTACGGTGATGGTGTACCCCCCCCCCCCCCCACCTCTATGCAACACTCTTACAGAGAGGGGGTGAGTGTGTGTTTGTCTCTCTATAGTTGTTGGGGACACATTTGATTCAATTCCATCGAAGAGAGACGTGTGTGTGTTTTTTCACAGCCTCAATGCACCTTCACACACTGTAGATATATATATATATATATATATATATTTAGATATAGAATCGTTGCTGTGTCTGAGCGTCTCTGTGCGAGTGTGAAATCACTAGAAACGGCTTGTGTTGTCAGATAATGAGATGTGGTATTTAAAGATGTGTCAATGAGGTCATGTGGTATCCAAAGTTACCACTGTGGCACTGAAGCTTTCAATGGAGCACATCACATGAAGCTCAGCACCTCATCAGTTGGTAGAACTATGCAGATCATACTTTTCTGCTGTGGAGAGAAAGGACTTTGTTGTTTGGACCTTGATGGGGTAAAGTTTTTCTTTAACTTGGGTTTTAATGAGTAAAGGTTATTTTATATTACAAAACGAATCAATTACCTGTTTATTCATTAAAGCAGATCTTCTTTTTGAATGGAGCGAGGGCCAGAGGAACTAAAGAAGAATCGGACTGTACACCTCCGCTCTGATGAGAGAGAGTTTTATGGCCTCAGCAGCTACGCTAATGGAACCTGATCGGTGTTTGTTCCACAGTGCAGAGTAAATGGACTCTTGAACTGTAACCTTATACAAACCTGTGTGTGAGGTAAGGGACAGCGGCGGCAGATTGAATGTCCCGGTGCAGCTCTGTGGTGGAGCAGGTCAATTACAGCCTCTCGTGAAGGTTCAGTGTCACAGGCCTGCTCTGGAAGAAGCTTCCACTCACACTGGAGGTCCGAGAAATAACCACAATTACACCTCACGGTTTAAATCAGGTTTGAAATGTAATGATATCACTGATCGCTGAATTATTCTGGCACCTTCGAGCTTGTAACCTTCAAAGTGACAGTAATTGTTGGTGAAGCAAACCTAAGAGAGATCTATTTTCCTTTCCCGGCTTCAACAGGAATATTTATCTGTTGGATTCAGAACGTCTGAGATCGGTGGAGACGGATCCGGTGATGAGCTTTTTGAAATTGGAAAATGGATAATGAGATAACTGCGGCGGCTTTTGTAGGTGAGCTCTGACGCCTGACACCTGGTGGGACATAGAGAGAAAAGGAAAGTGCCTCTTGTTGAAGTTTAATTCAGTTAGCTTCTCTTTTCACAGATTCTTATCCGTTGGGAAGAGGAAACAGTAAATGTCTACATCAGGGATTTAACAAAACCAGTTGTGGTTCCAGTAAATCTCTGATGCTCCACCGCCCTGGATGGTTCAAATACTATTTACGTCAGTATCTTTTTACACTTTTGTTTTTGTAATGCAAGAACAGAATCCAGATCTACTACTCGACAATTATAATTATCAGTATTATCATCTCAGTATTTATTTTATTAATTGGAGTTAGGATTAGTGGGGTTGCAGTTTATACTGTGAGGGCCCGACTTCCAATGTAGAGATATGAGATTTACAAATAAAAGTTAATTTAATTGAAATCCTTTACACAGAATGTGAATATTACCCATCAGGCTGTACAATAACTCACCTCAGACCCACGGCTGCTGTGGGTCAATACGCTCCTGGCTCCTCTGCCTCCTCTGCCTCCCGAGACGCTGCAGTAGAATCCCCAGTCAGAGCTTAATGTGCCCTTTAGATCCTAAATGTGGAACCAGGGCCGCTCCGGTATGAGGCAGTAAATCTCTGCTTCTACTTCTCCACCTCCTAAAAATGGGAAAAGCTCCTCTTCCTTTATCAAGTGAAGAGGGGGACAGGATCTTCATCACTGGATGTTTTGTGAGTTCATCATTCTTTTGTTGAAAAAGCAGCTGGCACAAATCCTTTAAGTGAACAAGTGTTGGAACCGTCAGAGAAGTGTATCTGTGCCAGTGAGGAGAGTTTTGTAAATATTTTTGTGTGTGAGGGCGTTTATGTCCTCACAGCACTGAGCCTTCAACTGCTCTTTATCATTTTTGAACATTAAAAGGCAGCCATGCCCCCCCCCCCCCCCCCCCGCTGCAGAATATGTCCAAAATGTCTCGTTATGCACATATGGTCACTAAGCCAGGCCCTGTCTGACTGAATTATGAATGTTGGTTCTCTCATGATAAATATTTGACTGGATATTATGAATTATTTTTGGGCTGATTCTGAATATTTCAGTGTTCAAATTATAAAATAAACCATTAAACATTCTCACATTTCCCTCCTCGGAGGATTCAGTAACTCAGGCAGCGCCCTAAAGCCTCCATGACTCAACTTTTGCTTTGAAGGAGTTTAGAGAATCAAAGAGGAAGCCCTGACTTTGATACTGCCATCTCAGCGTGAACATTTTAGATTAGATCAGGAGAAATATCCTCCCCGAAGCAATCTGCTCTCCAATATGTGTCACGTATTTACACGCCATGAAATATACAGGCTTTTATCCAGTTTACAGCCCTGTGCGGGAGCTAAACGCTGCTCCTGGGCTCTTCATGGCGTGTAGGTAATCAACTGCACAAGTTCGAATGTGTTTCTGTAAGTGTGATACGAAGATAAATATAGAGTCGGATAAACAGCTCCAGGCAGAGGCGCTTTGAGATGTACGGTGATGTCATCAGCGCTACTGGACCAAATATGACTCATCCGCAAGTTTAGGAGCCTCGGTGATGAAAACCCTAAAGTGGGCTAATCCACCGACATCCACAGATTCACACTGCTCGCACACACACAGACACACACACATGTTTAACGTCCAAATCACTGAAAACGAACATGCAACGAATGATGAAACACTAAATCTGTTAATAAACACGTTAGTTTATAAACTGGCACTGTGCAGCTTATTAAACCCCAGAACTTTAAGAATCTACACGTCCATGCGCTTGTGTGTGTGTGTGTGTGTGTGTGTGTGTGTGCATGCCCAGATCACTGAGCTGCAATAGAAAGTCGACTGGATTTAACAAATCCGCTTTGTGTCAAAAAACTTCTGCGGGCGGAGAGAGACGGAGCAGACGAGTGAGAGTCAGGGAGAGTCTGAGCATGAAGGTCTCCTCAGTGCAGCGCTACGCAGCTCTGCTTCTCCGCTTGTCCTCCATCGCTCACTCTGCTCCAGCATTGATCTTCCAGGGTCCAAATGGGTCAGGGGGCCCCTTGTGCAAGAGCCTGCGTCAAAATAACTGTGGAGAGACACAAAACGACTGCAAAGAGACGCAAAACGACTGCAGAGAGACACAAAGTGACATGGAAGACAAACAACTAAGAAATGTGAACTGACAAAAGAGATTCTAAATGACAATTGGGCAGAAAATTGACCATAAAGACACAAAAACAAGACTCTGAGCAGCTGAAGGAAGACTTGCAACATGAGTAAACACACACTGACAACCACAAAAAGATACTAAATGAACAGACACACTATGAGACACAAAAAAACTGTAGAGGCACAAAGAATGACGGCAAAGATTAGCGACTAACATACAAGAACAACCACCAGGAAATCTGACTGTAGATGAGGCAAACACACACAAAACTACAACCAAGAGACACACAACGAAAGCAGAGCAACACAAAATATCCATAACAATAATTCCCCTGGAGGGTTTGTTTCAGAATCTGCACCTGATGTTTATACACCTCCTTACTTCTTATGTTTCCTATATCACCACCTCCGCCTTTCCTGGTTCACCTTCGGTTGACCTTTCTGTCTATCTTCCTCTATCACACTACCAAACACACACACACACACACGCACACCAACACAAACACACACACACACACACACACACACGCACACCAACACAAACACTCTCTTCCTACATCTCTCTCCATCCTGTCTCACTTTCTGAGGCACAAGTGAGGACAGATCTCATCTCTGACTGGCTGATTGAGTTACTGCAGCTCGTTCCCTGTTGACACACACACACACAGACACACACAGACACACACATACACAGTGGATGGCTTTGCGGGGGAACTGAGGCTGCATCAGGATGAAACCGAGACAGACAGTTATAAAACCATGGACCTCCCACAGAGACGCAGTGGGATAATCCTCTGTTGACGTGGACTGGATGACTGCACGACTACTTAGCCGGTGGCACCTTGGGCCGATGGCGCTCCGGTTGCCTGATTGGTTCCTGTCTCTAAAAGAGTTTCTGCACTTGTTCCACATGTAGCACATTTCCAAACGAGTAGTTTCTCACCCGCAGGAATTCGTAGCTCGCTCCTGTGCACCATAATCACCACAGACATTAAACTGACAGATGTCCACTTCCTCCCAGTGTCCAGACATCAAGCCAAGCTAACCTGGATTCACAATCTGGTGCTTTGGGAGCCAGGGTCTGTGCAGGATGGAGCCGCGGCATCCAGCCAGTCAACCAATCACGAGTCAGTCTCAGCTGCCAATCATCACGTGTTACCCTGTTTTCAAAGCATCAACTCCCAATCGCCCGTCTTGTTTCCACTTCTACTGGTTTTTGCTGCCCTCACTGGTTCTCATGTCTCCCTGTTGCTCTGTCTGCCCCGTCAGTCTGGAAGAGCCTGAATACAGGTGACCTGTTTTTGACTTTTTGGTGCATCTGAGTCTTTAATGGGATTACGCCAAAGCCCCCATAAGTGTGAAGATATCACCGGTTGACATTTGTTAATTTTGATTTACCGTCAAGCTTCAGGGAGCAAACTTTCAGGAGTCAGAACTGGATCATGAGCTGCCCCGAGTCCTGAAAACATTTCCCTCGGCTTCATGGCTGATGGGCGGAGCTGAAATGTTGGCAGATAAACTTCTTCTCCTGTTTACAATCATCAAACTAAATGTCTGCTTGCATCGCTGACTGGAAAAACTGGATCCCGCTGGTCAACAATCGGCTAAAAGGAACCATCAATACTTAAGTACATTAGCATCAGTCATCGATCTGCCCTTGGAAGGGTGTTTGTTGTGGGGGTGCACAAACAAATGGACCCACGGAAAAACCAGACATAATATTCTATTCATCCTATAGATTCACAGAGTTTGACATCACTCCAAAGTTATCCCCTCCAAAATAAACCTGAAAAGTCTCCAGCAGGAAAATCCGATACTCCCAATTAGGGTTGCAGAGGGGTGGAAAATTTCCAGTCAATTACTGGGATATTACTGGGGAAAATATATTAGCATGGTGATGGGGATTGTTCATCTCTCCATCTAGCATATTTCTATTCATTTATCCATCAATTGTAAAATATTCTTACAGACGATTCCAATTGTTTGGCGAACTATTTATATCTCTGGCTTTGCATTAGTGTTTTTTTACAAGCTTTTTTCTCATCTTATTCTACAGAGCAATGCCAGGTGCACTATCTCATGTGTGGAGACATTTCACCCCAGCCAATGTAGAAGGAAAGGCTGTGTACCTTTGCAAATACTGTGCAAAGACCTATGTTAAGAACTAAGACACTAAGATGCAGAAGCATATAGTCCCAAAGTTTCCTCAGGGCTCAAATCAGCCTATGACAAAACTAAGGTTAGAGCCCGGCTCTCCTTTCACTACGGGGCCAGTTCTGCTTTGCTCTGATGTGAGGACGAGACAGGGTGACCTGTCCATGCACTTTTTGACGGGAGAAGAGGGAAAGTCGAGAAGGTTACAGACAAAGAGGGATCACAGTGGAGAAAAGGGAATTAGACCCAGATGAGGTGGGGCGGGGGGGTTTTATCCGCAAATTAAACTGTGCATATAAAGAGCGCTGAAACGATGAAAGCTGGGGGACATCTTTAATCCACCGGTGGGAGAGTGTGTCACTTTCGAGACGTTTTTGTTTTTATATTTTTGAAAAGATTAGACTCAAATCTGCATCTGTAGATTTCAGCCACGATGCATATCTTTGTATGTGAGTGTCATCCTCATGCACTGAGCCACAAATCAATGGCACTTACATGCATTAAATATTCAATGTTTATTCCTGTCTATAAGCTGAATGATTTTACGGAGGGGTTTGTTCATATATCATTAATAGTCTGATCTATACTTTATTACAAGTTACTTCTAAAATATGATATTATTGATGTTTTTCATGGCTGTCGCGGATATTTTTGGCTCGACAAGGTGATTTAAAGAAATGTGCGGAATCAAAGGTCAAGGTAAACTATTCTGAAAACAAATATGGCTTCTTGTTGGTGGAGGTAAACAACCTCAGGGCAGTAATTCTAGTTCCATGCTCACCTGTACAGTTTCGTCTTTAGGGCAAACAACTCAACCGCTAAAGAACAACCTGTGTCCGTAGAGTGCAGCAGTGCCCAGGTGCGTATCAGGGTCGGATGTGTGTGTGTGTCTGTGTGTGTGTGTGTTTATGTGTGTGTGAGATGCAGGGACTCAGGAGGGTGCTACTTGTGAGTAGAAACAATTGCTTATAGATGACACCCAACAATAATTACCTCACTTGATCTTTTTCTTTCACTTCTTGCTTTGTTTAATTTCATCTCTTTACTAATTCCATCATTAATTTAATTTCTTTTGCAGTTTTATACTTTCTCCTAAATTATTTCTGCCTCCATCCCATATTTCACGTCCCTTTCACCCCATTTTTCCTCTGAATTCTGTCACGGCCTTCTCAGACATACCCTGACGAACCTCCACCCTTCTTCTCCACCCTGATCTAATCTATAGTGAGTGACAGTCGTGGAGAACAGGAACCACGAGCGGCTGTAGAGAGCGAACGGAAGTGAAAGAGAGCGAGAAAAAGCCACGAGGCAAATCGGAGCCAGAGTGACAGGTGTGGTGTGGTGTGGCCCATACGCTGGGATCTGAGAGACACATGAGATAGTTTGATGAGAGGATTCCAAGATGAGGGGAGAAATGTAGACAAGCCGAGGAAAGGATGGAGCAGATGTAAAGGGGGGGGGGATGGGGGGTGCGGTTGAAGGTGGCAGCAGGTGACAGAGATGAAAACAAAGATGGAGGCTGACTTTGAGGAAACGTATTTACCCTCTTTGGGTTTTCTAGTAAAATGAAAAAGAAAGACGGAGATTAGAATAAAGGAGACGAGTGCCAGGGAAGGTGGAGGAGAGGACACTGTATCCAGATGTGGACAGTGTAATTAGGAGAAAGGGTTTAATATTCAGACATAAGACATTACTCTGATTATAATGCTGACATCTGCTGCTAATAGAACATTCCAATCATATCCTTGTTACCGGTTACAAAATGTGACTATGCTCACGTCCATCATGTCATCTTTCCCACCAGAATATTAAAACCCCAAACCTGGAATGCTGGGAAAACTCCAATAGGGCAGTATAATGGGGTTAAGTCATATACATGTGTACATAATGTTGTAATACTCCACCTGTCCTACTTTAATCACTGTTTATTATATTGTAAAATCATATTCAGGTTCATTAAGAACCAGAAAACACAGTGTCTTGTTAGGACTATTGTCTGGACATTGGAATGATAGTGTCCTTATTCAAAAATGTTATTGGTTAACACATGTATGAGCTACACATGAGTCACGACAGCTTCCTATTGGTCAGTGGCACAAATTTAAAGTTGAACACCACGCAAAGAAATAAACATATAGGAAAAGCACTTTAAAATGATTAAAATGGCCACACACGATTATCTGCTGGTGTCAATAAGTCCTCCATATTTCTACTATAATTATGAGCCACTAAAACATAAAAAATCAAATGATAAGAGGCCTAATTGGTAATAGAAGACTACTGATGTAAGTCCACTTGGCTAAAGAGAGCAAGAGTAGAGGAGAGTAAGAGTAGAGGAGAGGAGAGGAGAGTAGAGGAGAGTAAGAGGAGAGGAGAGGAGAGGAGTGTGCTATTAGACCACAGCCAAGCACAGAGAGAAAGGGGGAGATTGAAATGATTTAAGACAGATCTCCCATTCAATCTGTTCTCTCCCCGAGGACTTCTCCTCCCATCCCTTTCTGCCTCTCCATCTTCCTCATCCCTCCTTCCTTCCCATTTCGCTTTCCAGCCAACACCCTCTGCTCCCATGTCGCACCGCACGCCTTCGTGAGCACCGAGACGCGGCGACTTGTGCGTTTGATGCTGCACAGACCTGTCTTCATTCACACCAACTTTGATAGCTTCTCTCTTTCTAAACGAATGGCCTATTTTCCATTGGCAGAAAAAAAAAGCCTCTTTAATGTCAGACTGGGGGGAAAGGGAGGAGGGGGGGAGGGATTAGCTCATTTGTGGCGCATCGCATCGCTGTGGTGTGAAGTGTGTATCTGGCACAGTCGTTTGTGTGCATGTCGTAAACGTGCACGCATGTGTTTTCTTGACACAAGTCCTGACGCACTGTGCCAGAGAATTTAGCCGGAGAGGTTTGGACAGAGTACAAACAGTGAGCAAAGAGGAGCCGCAGGAAAAATACCACAACAAAAGAAATGTGGCTCAGACACACGCAGGTTAAAATTGTGTGTGTGTGTGTGTGTGTCTCTGTGTGTGTGAGAGAGAGAGTGTAAATGAAAACTGAGAGGGGGAATAGGAGAGATTAAAAAGAGAGATGGTGGCAGGGAAAGGAAAAAATGAGAATATAATTTCAGCCCCTTTAAAAAACAGAATTAAATATATGAACAAAGCAGCTCAGTTTTCTCATGAGCGCCCAGGTCATAGTCAGACCCGAAGGCACTACTCCTTATTGTTACCAAGGAGGAGGATTCTGTTTGTGTGATTGTCAGCACGATTATGCAAAAGCAACTAGAGCCGTGGATGCAGGAGCGATATGATTGTGTACAATTTGGTGCAGCGTGATTGAATTTAACGGGACGACGGGGACTTGGCAGGGTTCTGCTCCACTGAGGGAGATTCTAGTTATCCTGGTGTTTGATCTGTAGAAAAGGTGAAACGTAAAAACTGAACATGGTGGTGATAAATGTGATACCAATGTTTCTGGTTGCTTTCTCAGAGAATAATTCTTCCTGAAGAAAACTAGGCAGGCGTGTTTCAGGGGACTGATACATGTGAGTGGGTTCAGATCCAAATAAAAACCTGGATCGATACTGAATTTAGATGTGGTTTCATCAGGGGACTGCTCCTCTAGGTGGAGGTATGTGCTCTTACTGAGTGCTCTCTCTCTCTCTCTCTCTCTCTCTCTCTCTCTCTCTCTCTGAATAATAATCCCTCCCTTCTCTCTCTGTTGAACCTCTACAGGTCTAACATGTCACTTTCTGTTCAGAGAGCTTTTCTTTATTTTCCTCCATATTGTCATCACTAACTTATTATCTCTTTCCTGCACTTCCTACTACCCCTCTGTCACTTCCCATTCCACTTGCTATCCTTATGTTTCTTAATCCCCCCCCTCCCTTCCCTGTAATAATTTTCCTCCTTCCCTCTCCCTGCTTTTCTCTGTCAAGCTCCCTCTCTTTCTCCCCCTCTCTTTGGCAGCTGCTCCGCTGTCCTCTCCTCTCCTCCACTCCTCCCCTCCCTCTTTTCCTCCTTCCCTCCTCCTCTCCATGCATCCATCTCTTTCCTCTCTCTCTCTCTCTCTCTCTCTCTGTTTCCCTCCCTCCCTCAATCAGCACTGCAGCACCACACATGTTCCAGACACACACAGAGACGGAGATGTGCAGGGGAATTAGCTCAGTAATTACGCACAAGCCAAAATAAGAGACACACGTGCATGCACAAAAAAAAAACATGCCTCACACATGCTACTTCTCTGTCAGCACTATCGCTCTCATTTGTGGGGCTGTCTGGCATTTTGGGATAGAAGCACAGAAGAGCTGCAAGCAGGGGGTCAGGGAGAGGATGAAAAGATGAGATGAGATGAGGATAGAATCTCCAAAATAATGGCAGAGCAGAAAAAAGACAGGGGGGGGGGGGGGGAGGGGGAGGCAAAGCCCACTGAAAAGGTTAGACAGACAGGAGGTAAACAGGAATGAACAGATAACAGGAAGGAGAAAGGACAGAGGGACATCGTGAGGAGCAAAAAAACAGAAAACACAAAACTGAGAGGAGAGAGTGTCAGTGACACATGATGATGGAGAGAGGAGGAGAGTGAAAGCGAGAGTCAGCAAGTGCTCATTTACCCACAAAGGATGAGTGTGTGAGAGGAAGGGAAAGGGAGGAGTGAGCGAGAGAGAGAGGGTAGGAGGAGTGAAGCTGGGAGAGGGAGGAGAGAGAGAGGAGAGAGAGAGATAGAGAGAGAGTGTGTGTGTGTGAGAGAGAAAGAGAGAGCGAGAGTCATTGTCATCCAGTCCTGCCGGAGAACAGCAGCAGCAGCGAGAGCAGCCGCCGGAGCCGAGGAGATTCAGACGCACCGAGCCGAGCGAGGGAATACGAGGAATACACACTGACGGAGAACAACAGCAACAAAGAGGGAGGATGGAATAAAACAAAAAAAAGAGAAAAAGCATTTTACTGCTTCTTCCACCCTCTTCTGTTTGGAGCATCCCACAAGCAGAGCACCAGTGAAAACACATACATATGATATATATATAAAATTCCTATACATATATATCAAATTATGCCTGTTTTCAAAGAAGCTGCAGCCGGACAAGGACTGAATTGACAGCAGAGTGAATCCATTAATTGGGAGCTAATATGCAGCATTTTGCTTAAAAACTGTTGCATATTAATGCTTTGAAATTTTTTTCTTGTTTTTTTTTTCCAAAGCTAAAACTGGCAAGTGAGTTGTTGAGGCGAGACCATCAATAACAACAACAACAACAACAACAACAAAGAGCAGCTGCTGCAGACAGTCCCACGTTTCCAAACGGGGCTTCTTCTGAAAAAAAACAGGACATTTTTTGATCTGCCCTCGGCGCCACACGGCTGCTGCGTGGCTGTCGCATCTCCACTTGTCTCTGCCGTCCGCCCGGGCTCCCGGGGAGCATTGTTCCCCGCTATAGGCTTGAGCCAGTGCATCGCTGAAAGTGCAGAGGGCAATCCACAGGCACTCTGACCCCCCCCGAGCTGATATTTCCTCAGGGCATGAGAGCAGAGGGTGAGGTAAGTAGAAAAAAGAGGCAGGGAGCTCAAAGAGAGGATAGAGAGGGATTGAGATCATAGTGTGAATAAAGAGGTGCATAAAAAATATTTAAAAAAAGGCAAAAGCAAAAGCCCAGGAAAGAGAAAGAGAAACCATCAAAGAACAATCCGTTAAACAGGACCCTCCACTCTGGTTGAGTAATTCCACCTCTTTTCTCTTTTCTTTTTTTACAGCTTCTGTTGGATGCAGCAGCACCAAGACATTTAGATTAGAGAGTCGGTATCAGCACATCAGCCCTCCCCTTCCTCGCTCTTCCTCCTCCCCTCTGTCTTCTGAGCACTTGTAGGGCAGGACTGAGCAGGGGCTGATAGACTGAGTGCCCGGCTGGTGTCCTGGGTCCGCTCGAGACCCCGGCATCCACAGGGGGAGAGGAGGGGGGGGTTCAGTGGAGCGTGCACGGAGAGAGCGGCGGCGGCAGCAGGAGCCCTGCAAACGCCGAGCACCAGAAAACCCATTGGACTCCTTGGGTGTTGCTTAAAACCTGCAGAGTGACACTGACAGAGCACTGTCATCAGGAGGGTTGGAGCTGATTGTGTGTGAGTCTGTGTGTGTGTTTGTGGTGTGTGTGTTTGTGAGCATGCATGAAAGACAACACGCCTGAGGTGCAAGAGGAGACGCTTCTTTTGGACTGGAATAGGATCTCTGGAGTCTGGAGGTGTGTTTTAAAGAGAAGCTACTTTTACCTGTTGGCTGGAATTAGGAAGGAACTGTCCAACATAACCTTTTCAAAATAAAGGCTGAATATTTAATATCTCTCACAAAAGACCTCAGGAGCTGAGAGACTTGGAACCAAACTTCTCAAAGAGGGACTCACGTTCACCAAAGTGGACCAAGGTGGCGGGGAAAAGATGCCCACCACCAAAATAAAAAAGCCTACTCTGAACAGTGACACGGAGAGTAGGAGGATGATAGATGCCAGTTAAACTCTGAGAGGGAGAGGAGGAAAACACTGCACACTGGTTTCAAGTGTTTTCTTTTTTCTTTCCTGGACTTATTTGACTCCAGACTCGAGCATTAGAGTTGTGAGCCACTCAGGAATATGAGTCCGTCTGCGGAGTCAAAAGCCTTTCATGTGGGAGCCTGTGACAATCTGTGAGTTTGAGAGGAATCTGCCTTCGCTCTCTGCCGTCAGGAACCCAGAGTTCTCTCTTTTCACGGATTATTCTTCCACTCAGCATGGGAGCTTATTGCTAGAAATGCCAGAGGCAAGTCCATTCGTAGGTAACACCCCCTCCTAAACTGCGTTTCCCTCCGAGCCAGCGGATTTGGATTTGTCTTCAGCCGCCTCCGCTGTCTGCTCGTGACATATGGCTTTGTGAAAGGTGACATTTCCCGAATTTTAGAATATTTAATTGCTTTGTAACACACACACGGATATTCCGTCACACACACACACACTTAGAGCAAATTGCCAGGGACTGTGATGTGTGTGCATGTGAGCTCCTGCCCACGAGGGACTCATTCCCCCCATTAGAAGCATGTTGAGATGAGAGATTGATTTCTTTCACTCACTTGTTTCTCTGCCCTTGGACGACAGTTTTCTGTAACTGTGCAGTAATGACTCCCACAGCACTAATTAAAGGCTGTTTTATTTCTCTTCCAGGCATGCAAATAGACTAAGCTCCCTCTATCTGACCTCAGTGTTATCTTCAGTGTCTTCTTACAACTAACAGATTGATTAAATGAATAGAAGTTGAAGCTCTGGGCGTATTTAACCTTCCACTTCTTTGTTGTTTTCTCTAACCTAGGAACTTTAGTTCGGGCCTCTAATTAACAATTACACATCAGCTCTGAGCCACAGGACACTGGAAGTGTAACTTTCAAGATGGCCACCTCCATGCATCCTCTCTTGCTGAGCGTGTTGCTAGCCGTTCTGCTGGGTTTGACCTCACTGGGTGGACTGGGCCCTCGGTCGGCTGGTCAGGCTTTGGCCCAGGTCCCCGCCAACAACCAGACCGAGTCCTCTATGGTGTCGGAGGTCGCCCTGGCTACGCCCACACCAGAAACCGAGGACCAAACGGTTCCGAGTGACGGCAAAAGATGCTGGGGCTACTATGATGTCATGGGCCAGTGGGACCCCCCCTTCAACTGTAACGCGGGCATCTACCTGTTCTGCTGCGGCTCCTGCTTCTACCGCTTCTGCTGCCAGTTCAAAATTCACAGTTTGGACCAGACGTCCTGTTCCAACTACGACACGCCCGTGTGGGCGAACACCGGGAAACCGGCGGAACCCGTCACAGAGGTCCACGAGGAGCCAGACCGGGACCGGACCCACATGATCGTGTATATTATCTGTGGAGTGGTGGCCATCATGGTGTTGGTCGGGATTTTCACCAAGCTGGGGCTGGAGAAAAGCCAAGGAGGACAGACGGACATGACCAACTCCAGGTAGGAAGTGAGAGAGCTGGAGGATAGTGATACTGATATTGCTCTTGGGTTTGGGGGGGAGGGATCCTTGATAGGAAGATAATGGGTGTGATTGTCATAGTTTAGCTTTGCATACAGACTGGAAGCAGGATTACTAAAAATGTAAAGTTCTATAATATGTGCTTGTATGTTTGTGGATGGTTTCCCCATTAGCCTGCATTGCTGTTTCTCTGTTTCCTGTCATAATCCTAGAATCAGCTAATTGGCTGCTGATTCCAGCTTCATGTCCTTCATGGCCACAGATAGTAAAGTGGTATCGGACTCACAAGTTTGCATTAACACTTGACGGTGGTGAAGTACGGCTCAAACAACATCCACAACCAGATGAACACAAACCAGCGACACCAGCCGTCTCTGCCTACTCTTGCACATTAACGTGATTTGATTGGTTGGTGCCTCTGCTGCCGCGTGAACAATTGAGCTCTGCTGAACTTGTGTAGCGCGAGCAACACGACACAAGGGAACCACAATGCAGTACGACAACGCATTACATCTCCCTGTTAACAGTGGAGCTCTAGGAGAACCGATGAATGGATGGAAATACTCGTCTAAGGCGATGAGTCCTTGTTGTCTCCGGTTCGATGAGCTCATTTGAAAACACACGTATGGAGCTGATTTCACACTTTACTCCGCTGACCAGCTCCTGAGTGATGAAGACGAGGGGAGGACGAGTTACTTAACAATTCAATAACTCATCTAAAGTAATTCACCACTTACTTTATTAAATTACTCTCATCATAAAGCGTCAGGCTTCATGGCCGTCCCAGTGACTGTACGCACTGTACGCTGAGTTTGAAATGAAGTCTGTCTTGTCAGGTGCACATCACATTAGTGTTTCTGTGTGTGTGTGTGTGTGTGTGTGTGTGTGTGTGTCTGTGCACGTGTGGTGTGCAAGAACTCTCGTGCGCTTGTCTGCATATGTGCCAAAGGGTCACCGGCTGGATAATGAATCAAGTGTCTGAATCACAGTGAGGTGATAATGGCTGTGATGTCTGTTTGAAACCACGAGGGATGGAGCGACCGAGAGGAGGAGGAGGAGGAGGAGGAGGAGGAGGAGGAGGAGGAGGAGGAGGAGGAGGTCAGCAGGGACGATGGAGATTCAAATGGGCAGATGTCAGGTGATAGTAAGGGAGGAGGTCTGTGACGGGGGGGTGGAGCCACAGCGGTGTTGTGCTGTGTTTTTCTCTGTATTGGTGGAGGCTGTTTCACATTGATGGAGGGATTGATCGCTGCTGTGACACAACTCTGACTTTGGCAATGTGCGGCCTCCAGTGAGCGATGAGGAGGCAGAGGCTGGTTTTTGGTGGGGTGGGATATTGAGCGGATCTCACTGGAGCGCTTCCAACGGCTAATTCTAGTGCAGAGAACAGGGGTGTGTGTGTGTGTTTGTGTGTGTGTGCGTGTGTGTGTGTGATCGAGAGGGGCTGGGGGGGAGGCAGTGTGTGACCAGATCATTGGGTGTTAAGAGTTCGGAAATGGTGTCTCCTTTAAAATCCTATCATTGCTGGATCTCCTCTCACGCATCCAGGGAAGGATGAGGAAGAGGAGGATGAGAAGGAAGAGTTGGAGGAGGAGGAAGAGGTGGAGGAGGATAGCCGAAGACATGAGTCAACCATAGCACAATGAATGCTGTCTGCTTTTGGGACATTTTATTCCCTGAATCAAACAAATGTGTGAATTGAAATACCTGAGTCCCACGTTTGCTTTGGAGACGCTCCTTTGTTTGCACAGTAACACACACAGCAGTGATAACAATTCAATACAAGTGTATTTGTGTACCACTAAATCACAACATACATTGTCTCAAGGCACTTTACATAATAAGGTTGAAATCTGGAAATGAAAAAGAATCTAACAGTTTCACCATGTGTCTGCGTGAGAGAGGAAACAAAGACCACAGCACGGGAGTTAACCACTGTGGTCATGTGACGAGAGCACAGCTGAAGCATTACGAGGCGAGAGATGCGATGATGAAGGGAGAAAGTTACACAAGAGGAGGAGGAGGAGGAGGAGGAGGTGGCGCCGAGCGAAGGGCTGTTACAATCCTGCTGAATCGTCCAGTGAGAGCTGAGGAGCGCTGCTTGGCTCTGAGATCGCGCTGCGTGGATAATGATCGTCTGAACAAGTCTTTTGTTTGTTATTTAATTGCCTGAAATGTGAACGACCCGAAAATTACGCTAATTACCTCCGACAAGTCAGTTGTGTGTCAGCCCGGGAACCGTTGGTTTGTTTGTCGCAAATGGTTACACAAAAACTACAGATTCCCACAAACCTCGTTCAGGGAAGGAGCTCTTCTATTTTGGATTGGATCTGGAGCAGGGGACAGACCAAGGATCCTTGGATTAAAGACTTTTTCTGGACATTTTTATAGATTTCCAAATTTTGGATCTTGATGAAAACAATTAGGGGACTGATACCTGATATTAAAGGCCGAAACACCTGAAGACACTAAGGTGCACAACTGAAGACATGTCCCTAACGTCCACATTAATCATTGTGGTAGAACATACGATGGATATTCTCCATCTTGTCCTATGTCGAGGAGATTGTGGGAAAGTGTTTAGGTTAAAAAGACATAGAGGTAATGACTGATCTACTGAGCCACCACATGGTTTTCATAGTGCTGCCATTCAAGCCAGTAGCCAGTCAGATTTACCTTCAGCCTCAGCCTACCCTCAACTTCGGCCTGTATCTCTGATTCAAAGCCTGAAACACTCAATGACACTAAGGTGCTTATGTCCCTAACATCCACTGGTAGTTGGTAACTGAAATTGTGCAGAAGACCTTCAAACTTAAGAGACTTTCACCTACATTGTCCTAGATTCTGGAACGAGTGTATGGACGATTGAATTTAAAGGGGCTGCTCGGGCTTGGCTGAGATCTGGAATGTCCTATAGCTGCTTATTGTGTGTCCACTTTGTGTCTCTGTGGATGAGGAGGTGAGAGAATTTGTCACATCGATTTAAGGACATGCCGTTTTTAAATTCATTCTCAATCTGAATACATTTGACAGTGGGACACATTCACCAGGCTGAGAGCGGTAAAATGAATTGTGAGTCTACGTGCAGTCGTGTGTGTGTGTGGGTATGTGTGTGTGTGTGTGTGTGTGTGTGTGTGTGTGTGTGTGTGTGTGTGTGTGTATGTGTATGTGTGTGTGTGTATGTGTATGTGTGTGTGTGTGTGTGTGCACTCGATGAATAAATCCAACCAGAAAGCAGCTAAGGTGGTAATGCGCTGGAACCTTGGGTCAGGCAATCACAACAGGCAGCGGCACAATGATACACAGCACACATGCACACATGAGCGTGCACACGCCCCCTCCGTCCCACTGCCTCTTATCTCCCAAGTAGCTGTTTGTGTTGTGCTTTCAGTCTGTGTCTGTGGAAACCGCTGCAGAGCAGAATTAAAAATGAATTATATCCTTTGAAACACGATCCAGTCGCAGGGGGGGGGGGGGGGGGGAGATGTGGTGAATCAAGTTTTTTAAATTCTAGCGAGAGCTCGGCTCATGTCGGTGTTGACTGCAGCTTCAGTGGAGGTGTAGACGGAGGAGGAAAGAGGAAGAGGACGAGGACGCTCAGCGGTTAAAAGCTGACATTTTGCATCAGTGACTTTTCAAAGTGTATAGAAGTGAACGAGGCTAAAACTCAGCGGCGCACCAGCGTGCTCCGAGACGCCCCCCCGCTGTGAAACAACCGCACACGCTGCAGCGGTGATAAACACAACCAGAGTACTTAAGGTGTTGGTCAATAAATATTCTGCACATAAAACCTGTGTAGAATATCGTTGTAGAGCATTACTGCAAACTCAGCTGCTGATGCATTAAGCACTTTTAAAGACAATAAAACAGCCAAAACACAAATTATTAAAATGCCAGGCATGAATTAATTCCAGTGTGAGAAGAGTGAGCATCAAGTGAAGCTGAGTATAAATAATTACACAACGTTTTCCACAAGCACAATTAAATAATCAAGGACAGTGGATAAGCCTTCAACAATATTTACTGCAGGCTAGTACTTTACACTGCGCAGTAAGAAGTGTTAGCCAATGAGAGGAGGAGTGGGATCGGGGGTTTCATGTAAAATGAAAGATAATTGCTTTTATGAACATATGTTGTCTATGGTAGAATAACTGTGCCCTCCCTTTAGCCACCCAAGTAAATAACACATACTAGTTAATATACAACATGTAGCTCATCACTTTTTGGGGGCAAACAAAAGTTCACTCAACCACAACACGTGGAAGTTAAAGCAACGCGACTCATATGAGGGCTTATCAATGATAATATTCTGTTTGTTATCTTCCTGCAGTGACCTTCACCAACACAACACTTTGTTACATCACACAGATCATGATGAGACATTTGGCCGATCAAGTGCTTCTGTTTTGGTTTGGTGCAACGAGCGACCGCTTCATGCCTAAATCTATTTCATCTGATACAGTACACACACTAACACACACACACACACACACACACACACACACACACACTAACACACACACACACACACACACACGTCCCTCTCGTTCCCCTTAACAGCATTGCACCACTTATCATAAGTTATTCCTCTGAAGGGCCGTGTGCTCAAGGGCACAAACGATTGAATGACCCACCAGGGATCTAAACAACCGTTTCTATTCCTCCGCTGTGTTGTGTTTCATCAACAGCGCTCCTCTCGTTCCGTTATTGTTCGACCACGGCGGCGCTTTTCATCATCGCCCTTGACAGGTGTGTGTTTGGAGCCAAGAGATAAACATGTGAACGCAGCGGCGGCCTCATGAACTGTTCGTTGGGAGCTTTGTAGTTGGAATAAAGGATATTTGTGTGTGTCTCTGTGTGTGTGTGTGTGTGTGTGTCATAACTTCAATTATCGTCTTTTTCATCTAGAACAGAAAAATATCAAGACCTGCTGATTAAAACTATCAAATACAAAAAATCAAGCAAATAACCCCCGGACAAAAAAAACTAACCCCCACATCAAACTATTCCTCAAATTCACTTTCCACTTCACAAAGAAACTCATCACTGATGTGAAATGTGTCTTCAGGCGCCGGCGCTGACTTCACCTCTATTGTTCGAGCCGCTGCTTCTCTCACCTCGTTTCCACACGAGCTTCAACGAGAGTCTCATTTGCTCCGTTCATTTAACTTCCTCCTTCTGAACCCAAAATAAACCCTTTGATGCTGCAGCGGGACGAGAACACAGACTCTCCCGAAGTGCAGCGTTAACGCAAACCGCCAAGTAATTAGAATTCCTTCAGTGTTGCCGTTCGTTAGTCTCTGTGCATATTTCAGGCTCAGAGTGATAATTGTGTGTGTGTGTGTGTGTTTTCAACCTGGGCCTTATTTGTGTGCCGTCTCTCACATTTGAGTTGTTAAAAAACTTTCTGTGATCTTTGGCACTTTGGATTTGAAAAGGGATTTAAAACATCTTCACACACACACACACACACACACACACACACACACAAACACACACTGCGGTTACTAAGCAGGGTGTTGGATTTCGGCCAGCTAACAGGCTTGAGAGTTTTCTTCCACTAAATTTACTTTTTGGATCGCGCACACATCCAAATGAAGGATTTAAAAAAGTTTCTGAAGTACACAACTCAGAGGAGCAGCTGCAGCACTGTGGGATGGTGTCAGGTCAGGATGAGTTTCATCCCAGGTTCGTCTCCATCGAGCTGAACAATCTGATCAGTTTCACAGCTTCTCATGTGAACTGTGACTGACTCATGATGACCTCACACATAATCAACATTTACATCTTCAACACAAACTCAGAGTCTGAAATATGGAGGATGTGAACGCCGGCTTCTCGTGCACTTGAACTCAAATCATCCGAAGTTCTTGGATATTTGATAAATTGTAGTTCAAGGTATTTGCCTCTGTCCAGAGATGACAGCTGAAGATGTCTCAACCTACTCCATATTATTGAAGAATATGATTTTGAAAACAAGCCCAATGGCCTTTACTTCAATTATGTATTTTATTTAACATGGATTTCATCCTTTCTTTCTCCACTTTTCTACACAGCTGCACCTGTTTCCTTTTTGTTAAACAGCATCTTGATCTCAGTGACATAATATTTCAACGGTAAGGTAATCAGGGAGGAGGGAGATCAGTATCTTGCTCAAGGACACTTCGGCACAAGGAACGAGGAAGAGTATGCGTCTAACCAACTAACCAAACCTGACCCGAACCCCACAGGCTTTCTGTTGTCTGTGTCTGAACCTGAACACAATAGTACTAGTACAAATACCCTTGCAAGATTGGTGTATTTTTACATCTAATATACTTGTTTAAAAGATCCAGGCGTGTCTTTTCACACGCGTGTCCCACCGAGGCGGGCGGTTCCAGAGGTTGTGATTGTAACTCCACACCACACCTCAGTGCAGCACAGCTCGGAGAGACAGATTGCTGCAGAGCGTCTGAGTTCCTCAGCTCATCTGTTGCTGCAGCGGCTCCACGTCAGCTGATCTCCATACGCTTCTTCTCCTCACACTCCTGCTGGCCGCTGGTTTTCTATTTCCTGCTTATTTCCTCCTTTTCTTACATCCTGTTGTTTTCCTCTCCTCTTTATTCACCTCCGTTCTCCTCGGTTCCCTGCTGGCGTCCCTTTGCACGACAACACAGCATCTGCCAAAACTCGGGCTGAGAAGTGAGACAGATGCTCAAATTTAAATCAAAACGGCCTGATGTCATTAATATGGATGCAGTGTTTGTTTGATCCCTGGAGACACTTTATGCACATTAATAAAACAGTGAGCATTTGTTGGAAAGGTTTTTTATTTCTGCACAATGTATAGAGTTTATCATACGCATTATAAATGTTATTTCAAAAGCTGAACTCCAACAATAGAACTTGTATGAATAATGGCCTGATGGCTCATTGTGAGGGGAAAGAAGATGGAACATGTCAGACATCTCCTGTTTGATTTAATATTTTAAAATCAATATTGTGTTGAATTTAGCTCATGAGGGTTTTCAGAGTTTACAATATTTGCTTGACTATAGTTGAAATCCTGAAAAGAAAAACTTCAAGCAAAGAGTCATTGTTACTCCTCAAAGAAAATGATTATGTCCTCCGTCTCTCTATTATCAGCTTTCTTCAACAAAAGCACATTATATTCTTTTAACCTTCCTCACGTCTTCTCTCTCTCTGCAGATGTTTCAATGAAATTTAAATTAAAATACAACAGCGAGGCTCAAACTCTCAGTTTACGTGTCTCTGCTCCTGTAATTCATTTTCAAACCAAACCAAAAATTCCCAGAAGTCTCCTCTTCGCCACCATCATCATTTCTTATTTCCAATCTTTTCTTCGTATTAATATTTACTCATTCAATCAAGGGTTCTATTAGAATTACCTTTCAAGCCTTTGATTGAAAAATAAATAAATCATCCCCTCAGCAGGAGGCCGGACTCGAGGGTCAATTTCCACAACACAATTGCAAAAAAACTGGAAAGTTTGTTTAATAATAACCCCCCCCCACCCCCGCCCCACAGCCACCATGTCGGCTGTCAACCAGCATCTGTGTCTCTTCTGACTCCGTCATGTGGAGGCTCTGTGGGAGGGTTTGTGGGCGGGAACCATTGTTGAAATGCATCGCCAGTCAATCAAAGCTTTGCCGTCTCCTGGGACAATTGTGTCAGTGTTGCTTTGTGGCTCTCAGTGTGTAAAGAGTGTGTAAACTTTGCTTGTGTGCGGCATCTACTGTACATGGAGTTTGGGTACACGCCGTCCAGCGTGGACTCCATTTTCACTCCAGTGATCGTGGTAATGGTCTTGTCCCAGTGTGGAGTGACGCCGGCTCCAACTCGCCCTGACAGGAAATCAAGTGCTTACATGTAACTGTGTGCTGGAGCGCGCAGAGTAACAAGCATCACCACTGTCTGTGCACTGTAGCTGGTCCTCTCTTCTTTCTGCTCGTCTCCTGTCCGTCCCTCCGTCCCTCCGTCTCTCTCTGTCCAGCCGTCTCATCTGTATTCATCACCACGTCACCTCTCCCATCTATTACGCACCTCCTAATTTCTTTTCTACCTGCCCTTCGACCTGCTGGTTCCGTCTCAGCTTTTTAATATCTTTCACTCTGTGGAGGGAAGGAAACTGAAATATATCACCCGCAGGTGAAACAGCTGATACCTGAAGAATGTTGAGTATCCAGAAAATCTAGTGTTATGAAATGAATGCATTCATTCATGCATTTGTAACGTGATATATTGCAATCCTGCCTCCTCCATGTTAGTTGACGTGGGCAAAATAAAAAAAAATATGTCCAATCAAGTTAAATCAAATTATAACTGAAGACACAAAGTTCTGTATTTTCCTTCTTTTTTATTCTACTCGCAAAACCGAAACCAATATGTTGTGCGGTGTATGTTTTTCTCAGTTTCACTCTCCTGTCGTCTTTGCCGCTCTCCTCCCCGCCCACATTTGCCCGTTATGGCTGTGCCCCTCAGCTCGTATCTCCACACAGCATCATATCTGAAAGAGAGCTTATACTTCACACGCAGATTAAACAAGAAGAAGAAGAAGGATTTACCCCCCCCCCCAATCTTTCCCCTATCCCTTTTCCCCATCGTCCAAAAAATAATTACCTGCTAGCTTGTTTTGCCCAAACCCTGGTGCATGTTCCGTGTTGTGGAACAGAGATGAAACAAAAAGGGGGAGGACGAGTGTTGATGAAGAGGAGCGTGATGGCACCTTCGTGAAGAAGGCCGCCAAAGCCAAGAGACACATCGATGTAGCCGTCTTTTATCACTCAATTGTCACAAAGTATATTTGACATGTTTTTTGATATGTTTTTTGCAACATTTGGGTCAGAAAACTTAAGTTTAAAATGTCTATACAGCTGCAGAACATAGTTAGTTTGGCGTCAAGGCTCCGAGCAAATATGATTCCACTGGTAGTTGCAAGAAATGTCTTTATATCTTTGGATGGTGGGGTGGGGGAGATGCTGTAAATAGACGGCCACATTGGGAGGATGTACTGTATATGATGGAGGATTGTGGAGAGTGAGGCAGGTCACATGATTGGAGCAGTGCAGCTCCAGTTGGCGCCTGAACTAGCTCCCAAAGCTTCGCTGCATTTATCCTAAAAACAACAGTCACGTTTTCCCGGGGCTGGTCTTTATCGTCACCCTCTTTTCAGTCTTTTCCTCACCAACACACACACACTCTCGGTTACACACTCAAACTTGTAGTGACAGGCCGCACTGGGCAGTTCCTGCGTTGGGAACAATCTCTGCAGCACTTTTAAAAAACCCCGGTGTTATTTATCTTCCTCTCGTACAGACAGAAAAGAGGAAATGGGAAAAATGGTTGGTTCTTCTCCAACAGTAACAAAGTACCTCCTGTATTTCTACTCTTCTCATTATAACCCTTTATAAGTCAACATAGCGCCAGCCCTGTCTGAGCTTTTCAGATACACTCCTCTTCACAAAGGATGTAGATGTTTGTATTATGCCCAGTTTCTATCCTTGGTTTGTATTTGTCCTTCTTTGTAGAGCGTACATTTGAGATTTGTGCACTGTTCAATGATAATTCAGTGACACAAAAGAGAGGTTTTTCTTTGCCCAGTGTGTTGTTGCTGTTCCCCGGCTGCTAAGTGGAGGTTTATTCTGTATGTTGGTGGTGTAACATGTCGTATAATTGATGAGACGGGACTCTGGGGAGGGACCCAGGCCCATAGTCGATAAAACCACGCTATGATTTTGTCTTCTGCTCGACTCCCATTAACCTCCCCCCTCCCAACCCATCCACACACACACACACACACAGACACACACCCTGAGAATCACAAACACCCTATTCAACAAAGCAGCGTTAACGGCATTAACAGCAGCACAGAGCCGAACTCGCGATTTTCACATTTTCGGTCTCAAAATAGACGTTTTTTACACTTTTCTAAAAGGCGGCCGTCGCTTCGGAGCAGACGGGGGGGGAACAAGATGTTTTCAGGGAATTGATGCTTTGGCAAAATAACAAACATGTATCTGATTAACACACGCTCGGCCTCTCTCTCTCTCTCTCTCCCCTACTTTCTCTCATGCACACACAGAAACAAACACGCTCTTTCCCTGTGCCTTAAAAAATAATTTGTTTTTGTTAATGCTGGAAAAATACGCCTGTCCACCTTGTCCCCCGTCTCTCTGTCTGTCCCTCCCTCACTCGTACTGCAGATATCCCATATGAGCACTTTAAATTGACTTCCATCCATCGTGGACCCACTAACCGAAACCCATATCCCTTAACCTAACCTAACACACACACAAAATATGTTTTCCAGTACGAAGACACTAAGAAAACACCCCGTGTGCTTCACAGCGGCAGCAGCAGCAGCTTGTATCTCTTCTATCTGTGTGCTGAACAGGATTGTGTTTGCTCTTTGTACTCAGGATTAATAATACTGCGTTTGAGCCACAATGAAAATCAATCAGGTTTCAGCCCTGCAGTCACAAACGCATGATGACACTATCACTGTGCACGAGAGCCGCTGCGCTGGAGGAGTTGTAATGTCGCCGCTCTGCCCAATTTAAATTCAATAACGTTTCCTACCTGCGACTTCTAAGTACTTAGAAAAGCCTCTAATTATCACTGGAGACTCACCCAGTTCTCTAGTCTCTGTCAAGCCTGTCCAATTCATATTTGAATGTTTTTCTGCCGTGTTAATGTTGCCAATGTTGTGTGAAGCTGGCCGCAATTTGTGTTTTTCTAGTCAAGTGAATGAGGCACTGTTTGTTGTGTTAACGTTCCAGCAATTATGGAATAAAACCAAATAAAACAGAATATTAACGAGTCAGTCAAGAGTGTTTAAAAGTAAAAAAAAAAACAGGGATGTCCTTTTGTGAATGAAAGGATTGGAAGTGACATATGCTGAAAACCGGCTTTAGTTTGTATGTGAAACACACACAGACGCACACAGACGCACACACACTCTCAAACATACGCACAATCAAACATACGCACACCCTTACTTGGCAGCATGAGGCTGTCGATATGTGTGTTCTAATTATACTGATGTTGTATCAGTGATTCAATGTCAGGGTGACGCAACACTGACGCTGTCCGAGGGATCCCTGTCACTGCGAGGAGGAGAGGAAGGAGGAGAGACTGGATGGACAAGGGAGCGAGAGAAGAACCAGTCAGAGGGCAGAGAGAGATGTCGATGCCTTGCCCCGGAGCCGAAGTGTGAAATAACACAGACGGGATGGAAAATGACAGCGGGAACATGGATTCCTCATCGCTACACGACAGCCCTGATGGTCAAAATACAGCTCACCTTACACATCCATTCCTCCCTCTCCCCAGGCATCAGCCTCTCAATCCATCTCCCTCATCCGTCATCGTCAAACACTCCCTCCCCTGCTTCCTTTCCCCCTCCCCCGTTCTCTTCCTTATTCACCTGAAGAGCTGGGATCCAGTAATATTTTCATACGGTCACAAATGTCGACACACCCTGTGGCTCCAAGCCCCCGGCCGTGTGTTTTTTAGCGGAGATCCTCGTCTGAGTGCCAGAATGAAACGGTTAAATCCAGATGTGTGCAGATAAGTAAAGTGATGACCCCGTCGATTAGAGAGACCACCCTCTCTGCTGGTAGGCTGCTCTGAGGGTCGCAACCGTGGATGTTACAAGCTGCGTCTTCGGCAAATCCTCTCCTGGAAACATTCGAAAGGCCAACACTAGAGGACTGAAGGGCTGCACATGAAACATAATCTTCAAAGAGCACATCTGGAACACACTGGGGCTGCAGAGTATTACACCGTTTGGAAATGAGTCGGCAAGTGGACTCGGAAATGTTTCTCAATGTTCTTGTTTTAACACAAATAAGCTTTTTAGTTCGATGTCCGTCTTTATTGAAACTAAAACGAATGCTCATCCGTGTGCACTGTGCACGCTGCAGCACACACGAGGCAGATTGTCGTGTTCGGTTGAAGTAAAGTTTCCATCTCACTTTGTGGGTTTATGCAGGATATGTTTACGTTTCTATGGATTCTGTGAGTTATGCTGTTAACTTCAAGCGAAACACTTTGGCTAATTGAAATGTGTTGCCATACTATAAGTGGTCAGCAGCTTCCTGTCCACAGTGTGTCCAGGCAGCTATCACTGAGTTACTGTGATACTGAGGAGAACACACACAATGTGATGATTCTCAGTCAGGATCCGGACTGAGACTCTGAGCAGGAGCAGGATTTCTGAAGCAATTAGAGGGAATCAGGTGTTGAGTCTGTTAAATAGCACTGTGGCTGTTAGTGTTTGTAAACAGGTGAACTCATTCTGCAGTTACTGGGTTATTTTAAAGAACTTCTCGGGTGTGATTAGAGGAAACTTGGCTGCAGTAAACACACTGACGAATAGAAAGTGGAGGATGATGCCTGCAGAAGAGCCAAGCACTTTAGAGTTCAGCCACCGCTCCAGCAAACAGGGTCACTTCATCTGCTCGGCTCATCTTTGCCCTCCCTCCCTTGTCCTCAGCGATGGAATAAAGAAACATTACCATCAGTCCTTACAACCAGTAACCCCAGCCCTGCTTCCCAGTGCTCAGCTGCGTTGTTTTACCACACAGGGCTCCTCGCACCCCCCCCCCCCCCCCCCCCCCCCCCCCCTTACGAGAAAGTGGAGCACGAAGGCGCAGAACTGTGGTTACATAACGCGGCACCGGAGAAGAGAGTGTGAGAGCGAGACAGTTTGGGGAAAAACAGAAACCGAGAGGAGGGAAAAACAGAGAGCACGAAAAGGATGGGAATGAAAATGTGAGATAAGCTTGCAGATATAAAAAAGAGATCAAGGGAAATGAGGCAGGAGACCAATCAAGCCTGTGGCAACCACAACTGAAGACGTGTCGACCAGGAGAGAAGTCGACTATTTATTTGCATGAGATTAAACTAAAATATGAGAAAATATACGAAATAAACAATCACAAACAAGAACTTGAACCTCTGCACCACTGTGGAACTTAATGGAATACATTACAATTTTCCACACTGAATAAATCCCATTTCTTCTTCTTCTCTCCTCTCGTTCCCTCGCTCATAACCTTCTTTTCTCCTCTCCTCACTTCTTTTGTACCTCGTCCATCCCTCCATCAATCAGTGTGAAATGTATACGGGACATTTACATTCCAGCCTCGTGGTTTCCTCTCCTCCACACTTTTGTACAAATGAGTGCGATAAATCTTAAGGAAGGGGGGGGGGGGGGGACCGCTGTATGTGCTGCATACATAAATGTGGTGGGAAGGCGAAAGTGGAGAAACCAGATGTTCAGTGTTTTTGAACCGTTCACAACCGTTAACGCTGAAATAGCCACTTTACTCACCGACCGTATGTGGCGACATGTGTTTGATATGGAAAACACACTGGATGCTGAGCCATCTAAGGAAATGGTGGCTTATTTATATAGATATATTCCTGAGTGATGGAGGGTGGCACAGCGGTGAAGGCAATTGGTTTGAATTCCAGTTCTTTTGCATTTTCATGGGTTTCTCTGGGATCTCCGGCTTCGTCCCACAGTTTAGGTTCTGTGATGGACGAACGAAGTGTCCTGGGCTGTTCCCTGTCTCGTGCCCAATTGGTTTCATGACCACCACCCTTAAAAAGATAAGCACTATATGGAAGTGGGATGAAATCTGTGAAAGAAAGAGAGGTAATGACGTGATAAAGAGGTTTAAAGATAAGAAGTTCAGGAAGGAAATAAGATGCATGTAGGCCCACGTACATTCTGCATGTGTGTTATAGCTTCAACAATTATTTCAGCTGCTGCCAAGGTCCTTTTTTAAATTCATGGCTTTACTTCACTCTTTGCAAAAAACAAATACTTTGTTCGGATGATAGAAGACGGGTCTGTTGTCACTGTGGGTGTTTGAGCGAATCAATAATGGTTCTATAACAAAGTAAGATTTTACCCATCTGAAATTAATGTGCAAAAATAGAAAAATCAATAGGAGGCAATCACTGTTGTTATTGTGGCGGGCTGCCATAAATAAATCGATTTTTTGGGAAAGTATGAGAAGAGTCAAACTGTTGCTAAAACTGAAACTGTAGTTGAGTAGGAGATGAGTGGCCGTGGCCGAGGACTCATCTGTGATCTCACTGCAAACATCCCACATGTGGTTCGAGGGATCAGATCTCAAGTGACCACACAAGTAAACAAAGATGATGATGATGATGATAAGCACAACAAAAATCTGAGAATACATTTTTTTTTGCGACTTCCTGGTGGGATCCATGTCCTTTCCACTAACATGAAGGAGGCAGGATTTAGGACAGCCAGCCACCAGGGGGCGATCAAGACATTTTGGCTATAGCTTTTCGTGTCGTCTATATTTATATACACTATAAGGTTTGGGTATAAAATATATTCATGTCAGCTTGGTTGTGGTCATCCCTTCATTACTTCTCATTCTATTACAGCAGCTGTCGTCACAGTTTGTTATTCTGCATCGTGACTGTACGTTTTTATAACAGAGCGCTGACATCCCACCAAACTGAAAATGCTTCTCTGGCTACAATCAGTAAACAACACACTCTCCTCCTGCTCACTGACACGTCTCATCCCTCCATTCACTCTCTTTCTGTCTACAGCGACGGAAGAAGCTTTTAAATAAGAAAAATGTCCTTCTGGCCGTTTGACAGCCCTCCAACACCTCGAAGAGAAAGAGCATCCGGCTTCCCGCATCCGCTCGTGACACCACACAGCCGAAGTGTTCCACTTACACTCCACTCACACAACACACCTGCTGCTGAGAGCGAGCGGGGACGATAGTTACGCACTTTAAGAAGGTCCAGAACCCGAGCAGGGCAGGGACGGGGGGGGCGGAATAACTCAATGTGCCACGGTGAAGTGAGAGGAGGAACATATCACATGGAGCCCAGCATGCACATGAAATCAAACGCACACGTGCTCTCTCACACACACACACACACACAAACACAGAGTTGGCATATCAGGCAGGGTAGGTCATTACACGCTGTGGCAGTCCAAAGACCTCATGCTAATAAGTAAGAAGAGTGCTTATAGGCAAATAGCTGACTGCAGCCTATTCTGTGTGTGTTTGAATGTGTGAAATGATCCAAAATGGACACCGACAGTGGACAGCTTCATTATTACGACTTCATTGCGACTATATTTAAAAAAACTTCATAGAGACCCGTAGTAAATTAGTGAACACATAGATCACACGTTAAATTACTTTTTATTATGTCTCCTGCTCCATCGAAGGTCATGAAGAACAACTGGAATTTCCTTTGTGCCCTTTCATCAATCTTCCTTGGAGACAAACTGACTCTTTGGAACTATTTTCCTTTGTCTCTCTGAATTCTTTCAGCTCTGCAGCAACAACACGGCTCCTTCACACTCTCCTCCTGAATGAGGCTTCAGCCTCTTGGCCGTTAGCTCTTTCACGACAGAACTTGTGTTTGTCAGAATGTGACTCCGTCGAGGAGCGATAAGTTGATCCGAGCACATTTGTCGTTTCCTGCTGTGACGAGGCCTGTGATTTGTATTTTTCATCACGTTCCCTTCAAACCAGGCCCAAGAAAATAGGGTTTGTCTATTTCTCTTGAACAGAATGAGATTCCACTTCTGCCCTGAAGATGTTGCTTGTGTTTCCTTCACCCCGACATTGACCTGGCAGGTATAGAGCCAGTCGGGACCCCCCCCTGCAGGACATTAGTAATCTGTTGCAATTGGTCTTTTACCAAATACAATACTATAGCTTTAATGAGATGTATATAGGGTCTGGTTATACCTCGGCTCTATCAGTCAGTCAATTAGTGAGTGAAAACAGACGAGCAGTAAATCCTGGGCTTTGCATTTTCTTCCGATGCTTCTGTTTCATGTGTCAGGAGACAACAGGTTGTATGTGCATGCACCTCATCTCTGTGTGCATAAGTATTAATTTACACAAGCGCATCGGCACTCTGCATATAATTAACTACTGTCAGTTGTTTACATCCCGTCTGTAAGTGTGTCTGTAGTCTGCCTTCCATCCATCTCAAAGTGATGAGCATCCAAGCGGCTCAGCTCAGGCTTCTATCTCCAGTCATTAAGTGGATTTATGGCCCCCTCTTTTCTCTGAGAGCTATAGGAACCTTTCAAAGGCAACCAATCAATGCACACTCTCTGCCAACATGTCTGCCCAACCTGATTTCATTATAGAAAGGGGGGTGGAGGGGGGGTATCAACAACGTACAGCACACACAAGCATTGTGGTCATTTCATAGCAAGAAAAGCAATATTGGTTCATTATAAAACTCATCAATAGATTAAATCCTTCTTTCAAAATTAATAAATGTTTGTGTATTTAATGTAGACGACAAAGCGCAGGATGTCGCTCAGAGGCATTTTGCATGTTTTGCAGTGATTGAGTGGAAATATAACAGCAGCTTGCAGAGAGTTTTCCACAGTGCACACTTCTTCATGGTCACTTTCGCCCACTGCAAAGACACCTTTTGAAAAGTCCTCAGTTTTTAAATAACACCGTGCAGCTGACACATTTGAAGATGTAATATATTTCTGCTTCTCATACCTTTTTCTCCTCCGTAAGATTCAAATGTCAGCCGATAGCAGAGGAAGGCAGCGGTGAACGAAGCCATGTTTATTTGTGGGTCGATTGTGACCCCAGCAAATTAACGTTGCACTTACATTGAGTCAGGTGACTTATTTTTCCTTCACAGCCATAAAGAATTAGTCATATATCAATCAAGATGATTTACTATTCAACAATAGATTTTCCTCATGTTCCACGGAATCATTTACATCGTCTACACTCAGTCTGGGGTCACATGCATTATTTTGTCGTCTGTGTTCAGATCTTAAGGCACAAAAGTTGACACGAAGGAAACAGAACATTCCTCTAAAGGTGTTGGTATAAAGACGGGCCTGCAGGTAACTGCAAGTGTGCATGGACACAAAGCAATAAGCCAGAGAGAGGGGATCGGGGATGAAGGAGGGGTGGGGAGGTGAAGACGGGAGGAGAAAGTGCTACAAGTGTGTATGTGTGCACGCTTATATGTGTGTGTCTGTGTGCGTGTAAGTGAATCAGAGGGCAGTTTGTCATGTTGCTGCTCCTCAGCCCTGATCCAGGCTGACAGGTGAAGCTAAGCGCGGCTAAACAGCACACGTAACAGAGGGCGAGAGAGAAAGAGAGGGGGAGAGAGGGAGAGGCAGCGGAGATAAGAAGAGACCATGAGGCCAAAAAAAAGAGAGAGAGGGGGAGATGAGGAAAGAGGGATGGACATGAAGTTGGGGGGAGAAAGAGAAATAAAGGGATTGGGGGAGATAGTCGTCAGAGAAGAAAGGAGCACCGCAAAGAGGGAGTGAACGTGAGTCAAATGGAGAGGTCGGAAAATGAAGGAGTTCAGATTAACTGGAGAAAGAAATTGAGTAATTGACATTTAAATAAAAATAGACAAGTGGGCGAGTTAATTCTTCAAACCATCGCTCCATTAATCTGTCGCTCTCTCCGCTCAGTGGGAACCATTGTGCGGTGTGATGGAAATTACTGAACGTTTAAATGTGAAGTATTTTCTTTGATTCGAGAACACAAGGATAAACATGAACCATTGTAGTAAATAAAATCCAAAGAAGTACACAAAGTACACCAACCCTGGGTACAAACGGAGACAAAGGATGACAAATATCAAGGTACAAATACACAAGATAATATTATATGAAGTGATATATTTACTGTATTCATATATTTACGTTGTAGACACTGGAATAGTGTGTGTATGTATGTGTGTAGTAATTAACCCTTAACAGGTGGGAGTCAACCAAGTAGTGTAGGTTATAAAAAGAGGATGAATACAGACTGAGGTCAAAGGTCAAATGATTCAAGTTGGACGAACTGTTTTAAAACCTCAAAGGAAATTCAGACCTAGGAAAGAGGTGATGAGGAAGAAGATACAGGTGGAGAGAATGGAAAGGAGGAAGAGGAGGAAGAGGAGTAATGAAAAAGAGAGAGAGAGAGAGAGAGAGAGAGAGAGAGAAAGTGTGTGTGTGGATGGAATTAGAAGCAGTCAAGCCAGACAGGTTGATAGATTAGAGTCATTGGTGTGATCCATCCTGTAGGTGTATGCATTCACTCACGTGAAGGGAAAAGCTGACCTCAGGCTCATCGTGTGTGTGTGTGTATGTGTGTGTGTGTGTGTGTGTGTGTGTGTGCACGTGTGCGTTTGATTTCATGACAAATGAGGAAGTGAATGACAGAGTTGTTTATACATTCTGATATTATACTGCGAGGTTGTCCTTGCACTCTCTTACTCGGTGTGAGTGTGTGTGTGTGTGTGTGTAAACGCTGTGACACTCTACATATTGTGCGCAGGTTTGATGTGTGTGTGTGTGCGAGACTGAACTTTGAGCTGAATGCAGCATGAAGGGATTATCTGTGCATGTGTGAGTATATGTGAGCTAAACACAGGTTGACACCTGGCTCCCACTTCGGCTGCGCTGCGTCGCTAAGCCCTTCTCCTAGTGTGTGTTTGTGTGTATGTGTGTGTGTGTGTGTGTTGCTTTCTGTTGCATTCATTGCATTTCGTCAATTTGTTGCACTGCACATGCTGACAGCTGAATTGGATTTTCGTCATCATCATCACAGGAGCAATTAACTCATCATAAAAGATGAGCTGAGATGCATCAAATTAGAAAAATAAAACAACATTAATTTGCGCTCACCATTAATCTGCAGGGTTAAAAATAGCATTTTAAGACACGAGTGCAGGATCTGAGCCAAATGAAGCAGAGAGAAAATTATGCTGAATGTTCTCAGCCACAGTTTGTTGTCCTTCATGGGAATCTCTTCTTCTGTCTCCAACAGGTGATAAGAATGTGATGAAAACGTATACATGTGTATACATTCTGTTTCTCGTATCTTAAATGTATATGTAAAGATGGAATACTCCATATTTCTTAATCTGGTTAATATTGGAATACTACTACCTGGGTAATATAGTCAATGTGGACAATTATACATTAAGAGGAAGTATCTCTGAAGTAAAGTTAATTCCAGTTCAAGTTAAAATGGGAACGCTCCTGTCATGAGTCATGAAAACTCCAACATCATAATAAAAGACATTTCAGCTCCCGGATGTGAGACAAAAGTGGAAACCTCCGCACACTGGGTTACATAAAGCAACCGACTGTATTCTGTTCCGTTTGACGAGGAGCTCCCACGACTCCCCCGGCACCCAGAGGTGCTCCAGCTGTTTGGACAGTCAATGACATCTAATCAAAATAGGTCGATACCTTTCTGTCCATCTGGGTGTGATGATGGACGAGGCTGAGATGAGAGCGTACTGAGGACTTGTATGAAATCAATAACGTCCAGGGCTCCACCGGGTGATAGATACTTAGCAGACGTATATGTGTGTGTGTGTCTGTGTGTAGGTGTATTCATGCATGGGTTATGTGTGCGTCACACCGATGACTGTTTGAGAACAAATCCCTTGAGGAGAATTAATCTGTATGTGTGTGTGTGTGTGTGTGTGTGTGTGTTTCGTTGTTTCTAAAATAAAGACAGCCCAAAATAATGAGTGCAGGCGGTGACTCAGAGGTTGACATATGGTATTTTTTCTGTGACATCATCCGCAGCAGCTCCACCGCGTTAGCACTGAGATCCTGCCAGCGACTGGTTTATGCTTCTTCCAACAGGCTGGCTTGGATTTATTTATTTGTTTTTCTATTCAGTCGCCTGTTTACAGCTCCTTCCACGTAGCATGATACATAACATTGAGAGATTAAAGCGATTTGTCGACTAAACAGATAAAATAATCAGTCGACTATTTTGAGAATCAACTGTTTATTTATCAACCAGAACAATTTGAAAATTGTATATATTTACAGGTTTTTGCTTCTCTCAAGTACATTTTTGTTGATTTTCTTTGTTATACAGTTTATCATAGTATCGTGTGTTCTTGACCAGTGGATCAAACAAGTATTTATATGTCCAAGACACTTTAGTTACCACATTTCATGATCCTCTAAATTTGATTTTGAAGGATTGGTATCATTCATAGCATTTTCAGGGACAAACAAATTCCATATTAGATAAATAAAGGACCAGTTTGAAGCATTGATCATTGGAGGAGACATATTAATTCATTTGATAGTAATTGAGTATTTAATTAGGGATGGTATCCAAGTCTGGGATTTCATGTGATAGATTGTCGACAGAGAAACCAGGAAGGATTTTTTTTATTCACCTGAAGAGAAAACTACTTTGGATAAAAGCTCCTCAGTCGACCTGAGAGTGAAATGTGAACAGGCGAGTGTTGTGACGCAGCAGAGAGTAAATCCACTGCAGCTTTTTGTTGGCTCACAGAAGACGAGAGGAAGCATTTGACCCACAGAGTCCGAGGCTGCTGTCGTGTTGTGTGTGTCTTGCTGCCCAAGACCAACGTGAACATGTGACCCTACTATCAACCCTCCCTTTGACTGGACCATCTGAACAACCTCCAACGTTCTCTGTGACCTCTAAACTTGATATCAAGAACCGAGACACCAGTTTGTTCCAAATTTTTTAAGTGAAACTCCTCCGATGTGCGGTTACACACATGCAAACGCACACAATGAGACTTTGAATAAACACACACAGGCCCTGGCATGGCAGGCACTCGGCCATGCCAAGGGACATTATTTGGCAGCTGTCAGCTCTAATCGGAGTAAGGCAGGGCGGGAGACAGATCCAGGCTCTGTACCAAGCCTACAAGGGTGCACTATCTGGCAGCTAAAACATATCAGCATGTCCGCTCCGTGTGTGTGTGTCTGTGTGTGTCTGTGTGCGCATGTATCAGTGCGCGGATTTTTATGTGTCAGAGAGACTGGTGTATCAGATCCCCTCTGAGAAGATGCATGCCACCACTTGTGCCACTACAGTGCCCATTTAGCCTACTATCTGTGTGTGTGGGGGTGTGTGTGTGTGTGTGTGTGTGAGTGTGTGTGTGTGAGTGTGTGTGTTGCAGTGGATTACTGATAAAGTGAGACTTCAAGTGTTGGGTCTGTCATTTCATAACGCCACAAGACAAACAGAAACGGGGAGAGATAAAGAGACAGATAAACTAACACAGAACGGGCACAAACACACAAACACACACACACACACACACACACACAGACGCACACACACTATCTCTGTCTGAGCATCTCTCTCTCTTGTTTCTCCTCTTACCCATAAAAGCTTTATTTTCACATTCTGGCTCAAACATCCCATTCAGAGGAAACAGCTTTACAACAATAACTCTGAACTTCAGCTTCATTTACATAAGAATCCCTCAGTTTGGAGAAGCTGCTCATTGTCGCTCACATGTAAGTGAGTGAGTCTGGAAATTCTGCTTAATCCTGCAAAGGGTAAAAACAAAACACATAAGCACAGTGAGTCGCGTTCCCTAAGTGGGCGGATGATCAGATAATTTGGTCATAAGGCGATAATGGATTTTCTGTTGTTGTTTCTCTCATTTGTCGTTTTCCATTTGTAATCAAAGAGGGACAAAGAGAAACCAGCCAACTCTCGTACGTCCTCCTGCTGCTTTACTCATGAGCTTGTTTTTAAATTCACACTCCCTGCCCCGGAGGACTGCACACAAACACACACACACAATTGCATCCACACACACATGCAGCCATACCCACACAACGCCCACCTAGTGTCACCTCTCCAAAGTACCACCCATGAGAATTTAAGGGGTGAGTCACACCCGAGTGGCATCAATTATCTCCCTCCAGGACCAACTGTAGATAGGAGACCAGCCGCTGTGTGTGTGTGTGTCTGTGTTGGTCCTGTTTGTGTAGGCTGCTCGGGTGGCAACAAGCAGCGCTACACACAATTATACAGCATCAGTGTTTGAAAAACAGCAGGGTTGTATCTGTGCGCTCCTCACTTGGTCACAGGCCCCTGGAATCATCCGTGGGGTGCCTCGTAATGTAAACTAACCTGCTGTGACAGTGAAGAGTGATTCAGCTACAGAGCACTGTGTTATAGACCCAGGGGTGGGAATGTGTTTGTGTGTTTGTGTGTGTTTGTGTGTTTCTGTGGAGAACAATAGTGAGTGTCTGTAAACGTGACCGTGGAGTGCTTTTCTCACTTTAACTTTTAACACTCTTTGACAATTGAAAAACAAAACGTGCACGTTGAACAATGGCTGGTGCGGTTTGGTTTCAGGGTTTCACTGCATCAATGCTAAATCTGACCAGGGAAACAAAATGGCCGACCTATTAGGGACGCGGTGAAGCAAAATGTGTTTTAAACCAACTTTAAACCAGTGAGCTTCGTGTCAATCATATTCAACTTTATTAAATCCAGAAGGCCATTTGGTTTAAGGCAATTAAAAGAAAAGCAATAACGATGTAACACCATAAAAGAGCAAAGATAGGATTTGGTAAAGAACACATACAAATGTATGTAAAGGTAAAATCACCTTTTTTTAGTTTACTGTCGTGGTGTGAATAACATTTTGACCCTTAAATAAATGTGTGTGAATGGAAATAATAATTTGTGTTATTAATGGATATGTAAATGTATAATTCATGTATATAATTTGAATTATTTCAGTAACTATGCTGTACCAAACAGTTAAATGTCAGAGAATAAATATGTCAGGGAGGTTGAAGTAACTTTAGTAAATTACAACATGATGATTCACATCATAAACTCTGTTTCCACAGATTCCCACACACTCATATTTATCGACATGTATTTGATAAACGTTACCTTTCTCTCTGCTTTAGTATATTTGAAATATGAATATGAAAGTTCCTCTGTGGCTGACTGGCGTATTTGCAGAACTGTTATTAATCTGCACCGTCCCCGTCAGACAAAGTAATAAAGTAAAGTAATAAAGACGTCCCTGGATTGTCACAGTCCAATCGAGCGCCACATGTTAAGCAGGTTCACCCTCACTGACTATCACAGCAGCTTTCACAGGCTAATTGTTTTTCCCACGGACGTCTGAACGATCGCTAATTGCGCCCGACTGAGACGACTCTGCGGTGGTAGATGGCCGACTCCATTCAAGGCAATTACCGCCACGTATTAAAACAGCTTCACTTTGAAAACGCACTCGTGCTCAGGCAGGAGGCCCATGGGTTTTTAATTTGTCACTGTTATCAGTCGGAGCAGCACCGTGGCTGCCGGCTCCCTTTTTAAGTTTTCATGTTTCATCAAATCAAGTTGTGGGCGACACGAGGAGCCGCTTGTCGTGTTTTGTGTTTTCTCACTCTGAGATGGTTGAGTCGGGATAAAGGTGATCGTGAGGCGTCCGTCAAATAAAACTCTCTGTGGTGGATTATTTACTTCCTTCTCCTAAATATGTTTTGTTTGAGAGTTTTAAAAAGTACTTTCATTCATATCCTCTCCTGCATGGGTTCCAGTTTGCAGTAATTTAACTGGAAATGAGGCTGATCCGAGGCTTTGTGTGAATGCAGACCTCGTGAAATTCATTACACTGATTCCCAGTTCCCAGCCGTTATTTATCTGGAGCTGCTGGTTGTGCAGCTCCTGCACTGAGAGAGGCCGTGTGAGCTCCAGCCTTCAGAGGCCTTCTTTAACAGCCCACTTTCTAGCTGACTGGCGGAGGATCTGAACGCCTGCTGAGCAGAGCCGGCTCCGCTTCATCCTCTCTCTGGTGTCGACTGTTTGAAGGCAAATTGTAAAACTCATTAATCACTGACGAAAACTAAAGCAAAGGAGTCTTGAAGGGAATTCTCATTAAGTACACGCGGAGGCAGAATTGAAGAGGAAGGGTCTGTTTATTCCAGAAAGGACTTCAGCTCTTATACTCCAACCAACACTTCCAGTTACTTCTCACTTTAGCTGAAGGACTCTCTTATCGTCCAGCCAATTGTGTTTGTATGTGTTTTTGTCCAGATAAGGTAACAACTTGGAATTGCCTCCTTTGTCCCCCCCGTACTGTAGCCCAGTTTGGTGGAAACAGGTTGTGTAACAGAGGTCGTTTAGAGGTCGAGCTACACACAATAGGAGCGAAATTGCTTGAAAATGGCCACTTCTCCGATTCCTCCATACACGGTCGAGCCCGAATGTGAAGGTGGAAAGCATCAACACAGATTACAACAGGACGCCTGTTCAGTTAACCTGATATCATTTACCTGCTCATTACGAGATCTGTGGATTTAGTCTTCTCATCACAATCGGTGTGTAACCTTTTTCCTTCCATGCCCCTGGAACATGTGGGAAATGCACTAAAATACAGGCTGAAGTGGAATCTGTCAAGAAAGAGTCAATACAAAGAGGGATTTTGTCGTGTGCACTGTAGGCATTGTCGTTTGTGTGTGTTCTGTACTCTCCTTGTTCACATGTGTTTTGTTTGAAGCGACACTCGCTGCTTCACCTCCTATCATGAAAGAGCCAGACTTGCCTCGGCACATAGACTGGATGGATGCCATTTTCATGTGGGTGTCACACTGGATTCCCAATTTCTCTGCAACTTAAGTGTTTGTGCCTTTGCCTCATGCTTCTGAATGAAAGACGAGGTTTTGCTCACAGCATCAGCTGAGGTGGAAGTTGTCTTTTTTGACTTTTTCCATATGTTTTGAGTCATTCAAGCCATTTTCGGGACTAATCCAGAACATTTATCAGACAGTTTGTCTTTCCGTCGCACAGGGAAATATCCAGAAGATTGAATTGAGGTGTTTGAGCCGAGCAGCAGGAGGCAGGACATGACAGGAATGTTTTATTATCTTACTTTTCAGTTTTTGCGTCTGTCGCGTGTTAGAAGCGACTCTGACATTTGTATTCTCTCTCTCTCTCTCTCTGTGTGTGCTGTGCTCTGATGTCATAATATTGCTCTCCATCATTTCAATAATGCTAATTTTGCAAGTTGGAATAGTTTATGTGACAGCTTCCTGCGGGAAGGGAAGAGAAATGAGGGAGGGAGGCCTGAGAGTACTGCAGAGAGGAGAAAGAAAGAAAGGAAAGAAAGAAACTAGGCTAAAGGGTGAGACGCAGAGAGAGGGACCAGACGCACTGATGAGCGAGTGAGAGCGAGCGAGAAGGCATCACAGGCCTGAGAGGAGAAGAAAGGGTTGAGGAAGTGATAACAGGGAAAGATAAAAGGCTCGTAGCAACGAAGATGACAAAGGGCAAGATAGGGGGGGGTGGGGGGGTGGGTCAGACGCAGAAAGTTTAGAAGATAAGACCGACGGGTCAGAAGAGGAGAGAAAGAAAGAGAAGTTGTTTTCAGGGAGATGGATGGTGGAGAGAAGTACAAGTACACAGCAATAGCACTCTTATACATTCTGCAGGGGATGGGGGGGGGGGGGACAGAGCGAGGGATGGTGGGGGGGGCGAGGGAGATGCAGCTTCAGCTCACTTTATTACCCACAGCATGAGGACAGATACTAATGAGATGAGAGAGAGAAAGTGGATTGGCCAGCAGGCAGAAAATTGCAAAGGTCAATTGAGATGCATGTGCGGGTCCAGGTTGTGTGTTTCTCATCCGCACGCACTCTCCATGTTTATACAGTCAATGGACGGTGGCCCTGAAGTTTACATCACAACACACACTGATCGATCAGACAACACAACAACCAATCACATTACACAACAGCAGATAACACAACAACCAATCATGTAACACAACAACCAATCGCATAGCAAAACAGCAAAAGATACAACACATAACCAAACACATTACACAACAACAAATCACATAACACAGCAGCAAGTCATACAACACAACAACCAAACACATTACACAACAACAAATCACATAACACAGCAGCAAGTCATACAACATAACAACCAATCACATTACACAACTATAATACAACACAAAAAAAACAATCACATAATATGACAGTAAATTACAGAATACAATGACAAATCACACAACACAACCGTAAATTACAAATGACAGCAACCAATCATGAAACACAACAACTAATCACACAACACAACAACATTCATTTCTATCGGAAAATGGAGGCACCTGCTGACGACAAAGATCTTGTCTCGATTGTGCAATTTTGTAATTTGTTGTTGTGTTTTCCTATCTGTGTGTTAGTATTTATACATTTTCTGAAATCTCGTAGTTTGTGTTTTTACCATGAGACTAAATGACATCACTGACCTCCACGGGGGGGGGGGGGGTATTTATCAATTCCAGCAGGAGACTAATTTCAAATAAACTTTCTCTCTAACATTAATTTGTCCGAGCTGAGAGCTTTCCAGTAACTCCCAGTTCCCCACAGACACCAGTTCCCCACAGGGAGCCGACCACAGACCACTGACATGTCCCAGTGCAGCTCCACTGGAGCAGCGGCACATTGCTTAATGGAACCTTCGCTCTCAGAACTGTGTCAGGGGAGAAGGAAACGGAATACCAGTTTAATTTCTTCACCCCCCCGCCCCCTCCCGCTGTCTGATACTTTAGATTTTGTGCTGCACTGTGCAGTTACTTAAAGTCGCCCCACCCCCCCCACCCCCCCCCCCCCCCGGCTGGTGAAAGCACCACACGGCCGGTTTCTATCCCATCGCAGCATCTGCATTTAACCTGAGATAACTCCAATCACCTCCGAGCACACTGAACCGCTGTTTCCACAGGGGGAGGTGTTCCACTCATGTTGAGTAGATGAGTTTTGATAAGTAACGACGTGTCAGATTGTGATGAATCGGCTCCGCTGCAGCCGTCGGGGGCTCCAGAGGACGTCTGCGTGTTCGAGTCCAGACGTTCTCACGTGAGCAGAGAATCCTCCAGAGCGCTGAGCTGCAGGCAGAGAGGTGATGTATTGATCCTGCTGTGGAGATCAAGTGTTCTTCTCTACAGCACGTCGACTCTGGTGTTGTCCTTCATCACCAGAGGCTCTCCTGACATCTTCATCAGTCTCTGCTTCGTGTATCACGCCGCTTCATCCGGGGGGGGGGGGGGGGGGGTCTTGATTCCTTTAGTCCTTTTTTAAGGTTTGACACCCTGCTGTGTTCAACATGGGCTCATTCAGACGTTTACTGGAGTTTTGACGAGGAGACAGGTGAAACTCCGACACTGACATTTGCGTTGTCACACACAGCCCCTCCAGGGAATGTCGGGGGGGGGGGGGGGGGGGGGGTATCCAGAGTTCAGAGTCTGAAAGCAGCCTATGATGGAGTTACCACAGGCACGAGTCAAAAGGCCGCCGCTGAACTAATTACCTACGAACATGTTGTGCCTTCATTTGGGAAAAAATAACACAAACAAAGTAAAAACAAAAGTCACATTTTCGACCACGTATTAAATCCTTTGTCCCCGCTGCAGAGCCACTGCTCTGTATTGTGCTGGTGTTCATGTTTTTTTATGCTCACTGCTCTCGTGACCACGGGCAGTCGTTTCACAGCGGGCTAATAAAAAAAAAAAGACAATTGCTCCGTTGCGTTTCCGAAGGTTGTGCCAAGGTTTCCGCAGCGAGATTAACGATGAGGAGAATATTCATGGGTCTCTGGAAAGCGGCTCTGGGGTCACGGCTGATTTGTTGACGATGTTTTGCTGTAATTTCCTTGTCGACGGTGACGTGTTGATGCTGAGCCCTCACTTCTGCTCCTCGTTAATATGTGCAAACGCTGCAAAAGTTTGCGGAGCCAATTAGAGAGTTTGAGGTCAACAGAGGAAAGGAAATCAAACTTTTCAAATGAGGGGGGGGGGGGGGTGGAGCTGTGTACATGCTGTGTGGTTGTTTGAGCTTTTGTTTGTGGTATCGGGTTGTTTTTAATCAGTGGTATATGTCTGTGTGTCGGTTGGTTTAATCCAGTGGGGATTCGTCTTGGCCTGTTGGTGGGGGGGGGTCATGGATGAGTTATTTAACATGTGAGCGATGATTGTTAAACTCTCTCCAAGGGCATTTCTGTTTTTTAGGAGCGGAGCTGACAGTCTTAAAGAAGAAGAAGTCATTTCCTTGTGTTTTCAATGGGATGTTTATAGCAGCGATCAAAATGTGATCACTCAAACATCAATGAAGCCGCTTCGTATGAGACAGAATCACATTAACATGGCTGAAACCACCTTTTTTTTCATTTACACGTAATTACTAAGAGTTCTCTAAACATGTTGAAATAAGAGTAAATGACAACTTAGCAAATAAGTAAACTGAAAAAATAAATCTGCCGAAAACAGTGTGAATCCCAGTTTCCTGCGTCGGGGTCTGTGTGCTGCTGAGGAGTTCAGTCTTCCTGCTGGACGGCTGCTTCCTGCCCCTGCTCCAGTTTCTGAGGAGGCATCAAACAATAAAAAGATGGCAAGAGGGGAAGTCCTTTTTCTTTTTATAAATGATTGACGCGACCAGTTGGGAAACATCCAGAGACTTTTTCCTTTTTATCCTCGATTCCACTCCGAGCGTCTCTCTCTCTCTGGGTTTGTGTTTGTGGACACGATCTTCAATGATCACCATCTTGTTCCAAACCCCCGTTTTTCATCCTCAGGTAGATGAAGGCTGATTGGATATGATTAATGTACATAACAAAATTAATTTTCATGTGCATTTATAATCATCTTTCTCCCTCTGTCCCGACTCAAACTCACATCTAACAGCTCTCCCCTCAGCCCTCTTCCACTTTCATTGTCTCCTTCCTGTGTGCTGAGTACACATGTGAGAATCCACAACGTTTTTCGAGTTGTGTTTTCTTCTCAGTTTGTTTGCAGGAAGCTGTAAATGTGTGTTTGTTCTCTCTCCCTCCAGGACTCTGACGGAGCTTCTGAAGCAGCCAGGGGAGGCAGGAGTGGTGGACGGAACCGGGGTTCATCATCCGATCGGCACCAACGGCATCTCGGCCAGGGCGCTGCGCTCCAACAACGGTCAGTCCTCAGCGCACGTCTTTGTGTCTTTACACGCCAGCTTTTATAGTGTATTTACTGTCATTATAAAATTTCAATTTATTTACTTTTAAAGTCCTCAATAAGTACTTGAAATACTTTTCTCCAAATGGAGAGCGAGTCAGAGACAAGGCGGCGGATTAGTCGAGAGAACAGGAGAGACCCGATCAAGACCCTGAATATGTACATCTACTCTCAGTGCTCTTCCTGTCTTCACCCCCACTCACACTCACACACACAAACACACACACACACACACACACGGGTCTTTTGCTGTTTCTCTGTCATAAACACATGTGCACGCACGCACACACATGCAAGCTCACATGTGTCATGAGACGCAGGGACAGACAGGTCATTTTTAATCAGGATGTAATTAGCTGTGCTCCAGCTCCAAAACCACAGAGGGAACGCTGTGTGACCCATCTGTCTGGCTCTTCCTCTGGATGCTCCGACCACACACACACACACACACACACACACCCCACACACACATGTACAACGTCAACACAACCCTGTGCGTCTTAAGTGGATTGAGACTCAATTAGTGGGCGTACAGTGTTTCCTGGGGGCTCATTGTGTTGAGAGCGATGGCATGTTTTCAAGGACACTGGTCCCCGTTGCCTCGCAATTTGGTCCTCGTCATTAGGCTCAACAGGAAACCGCCTGGGTCCCGTTGTGTCCGTGACCAGGTTGACTCATGTGGCTGAGTGTCGCAGAAGAAGGAGTTCATTGTAAACCACTTACCATCAAGTTAATCATCAGCGCAGCCGCATCCACAAAGTCGATCAATTATCATTTACCGTGTGCTCTGCTTCCCGGATGAATCATTCAAGTGCACAATTTGTATTTCACGCTCTTAAACACACACGTGCACATGCACCTGCAGCATTTACACACAAAAAGGAAATTGCCGAGGCTCATCCCTTCTCTTTCATCTTCCCCCAATTGCAATAAACAAGTTTTTGGCCTCTTTCTCACCCTGCACGCTGCTTATTAGCACTTTGTTGTTTTCTGCACTGCTTTCCCTCGCTCCCTCCATTTCTCTCCTCAGCCATTAAACCCTCCTCTACTTTCTCATGTTGCTTTGTCTTGGTAAATCTTCCAAATGATATATATAACGCATACATGCATTTCAGTACATATGGAAGAAAGTATAACAGCATTTTTCATGGTCTTTAATATAGATTGTATGTTGGGATAAATATATTTTATTTAATGAATCCTTCCTGAGCTTTTGATCAGTGAGGAACAGGAGTCATAACTGCAAAAGGATAAGTTGGTAACGTTAGAAAGAGGAAATGGCCGTGGGAGAGGTTTTAAATTAGGAATAAACAAGGCAGACATATGGAGGAGAAGGTCTCAGTGTGCGTCGGGGGTTGGAATGGGGGTACAGGGCGATGACAGTCGGGACGATGGGATGAAGCCATCCTCATCCTGCTGTGTCAGCCGTCTACACATAATCACCTCTTAATTAAACACATTTAATCCTCCAGGCCAATTAGAGAGGGAGAGAGAGAGGAGAGGGAGAGAGAGGAGAGGAAGCGGAGATGAGTGCGAGCGAACGAGAGCGACAGGAAGAAGAAGGCACGGCAGACAGATGGTTATAAATGCAGATGAATCTTTATCACTTCACAGTTTAGATTAAAAAACTTTTCAGGGGACGTTTTGTGGCTGAATGTATTCTCCTTCTCCGTGAGTTGAATTTCTTGGGTTCATCAAAAAAGACTTTCATGCATCGCTACTTGGTGCATTAAGTCGGGATTCAAACTCGCATTCAGCGTCTTCAGTCAATGAGATGTAGTAAATGTAGTGTGTCTGCATAATGATGTCGATGTTGCTTGTAAATGGGCGAAAACACCATAAGACTATTTAAATACACAAGTAAAAGCTTGGAAATAGATTCTGTGCTGTGGCAGTTTTATAAGTATGACAACTATTACACTGTTTTTGTTTTTTAAAGATTCATGATCACCAGAGGATAAACCCCCTGAATGTATTACAATGAAATGTGGTACAGCTTATCATGGCTCCCAGAGGACAAATCCGACTGACTTTGGTTATCACTTATTCCCTTAAGTGAAAGCAGGTGATTTACTTTATCACTCTCAGCTAAACTTGGAAAATGTTACTATGCTAAAATAAGGCAGCGTTTTTCTATTATGAAAAAACTAGCTCATGCACAAAATGAATTTCCATGAAAAAATAAAATTCATCTTAAACTAATATGATGGAAGTCAGACGATGGTAAACATTTTACTTTACCTGCTGAACATCAGGATAATAACATTGTTTTCTTTATTTCTGTTCCTATCCAGTGGATTTTCAAACTAAAGGAACAATGCTTAGCACAGCATTAAACAGCAACTGTTATCGTGCATATTTAACAGTTTTCTCCCACTTATCGTCTTCATTTGTCTTCGCTGCACAAGTTAGAGAGCAGTGAGAGGCGTGAGCTGATTAGGATGAAAATAGACCGAACAAGTTCTGAGCTCTTTCACTAATGAAGACAGCAGCCAAATCCTCATGTTCCCTCTCTGGGAGAAGAGGGATCTGCCTTCCCACTTCTCTCCTGCTCTGATTTCCAAGGCAGATATGCTTTTAATTCCGTGTAAGAGTATGTATGAACCCAGGCGCAAAAAAAAAAGGGGTGTGATGTAAAGTCTAAAAGCTGGATAGAGGGAAGAAGGAGAAGTATTGAGGTCATATGACATTTACAATGACCCAATCAGTGAGACGGGAAGACCAGAGAATTCTTTGTGGTTACAAAAGACGGGTGATGTGGAGAGAAGAGGGAGGAAGAGGGGGGAAGAGGGGGGAAGAGGGAGGAAGAGGGAGGAAAAGGGAGGAAGAAGAGTTGGCAGACGGACGTTCTTGAGCACGGTCGTAGGACGAGGTTTACGGGGGAGAGGAGGGAGACAGGAGGGAGGAGATGAGATGGAGATGAGGTTAAATTTGACAAGGGACGACAGGGAAGTGGGGAATGGGAGGTGGAGCAAGCGAGGCTGGGGGGGGGGGTGAAGATGGGGGAAGGTTGATGATGGTCTATGGAGGGAGGGTCCGTCCCAGCTGATGTGATGAGGTGATTGAGGAATACGAGAAGGGAGTCTCTGAGGAAAAGGGGGAGGAAAGAGAAAGAGAGGGACAATGTGTGTCAGAGGGAGGGAACGACCAAAGAATAAAAGGGTGAGAGAGGAGCTGGGTATATTAAAACAAGACGGGAATAGAGAGAATGGAGAGAGGAGATAACATGCTGCTAGCTGTGAGTGGGACAGCTGGTCAGATGCTGCTCGGCTTCGTTCTGGTGTGGAGAGCTGGCCTGAGGACAGTCAGGGTGCCACACACACACACACACACACACACACACACACACACACCAGAATGCAGATGGTTGCATGTATGAAAAATTGCCTGTGTCACCTGAGTTCAACACGGGCTGGGAAACATGGAAAGAGAGCAGGGACTGGGGGAGTTGTTAGAAATTGGTAAAGTATGTGAGAAATATTACAGCTGATGTCACACTTGCAAACATTGCATCTAATCGAGGCACTGACTGCAGCACAGAGCGACACAGAGCGACACAGAGCGACACAGAGCAACACAGAGCTACACAGAGCGACACAGAGCGACACAGAAACTGTCTCTGTTCAGTCTCAGTTGAGTTCAGCAGGAAATCGACTTCCTCACTTGACTTCTTCTGCATCGCATCAAAGTGGAAAACCTCAATCCAAGTTAACTTTAGCAAAAAATCCTCTGAGGCAAGTGAAATATCGTTAATATGACGCAACTTTTGTCCGATTGGGGACAGATTCCTGCAAGGCGGAAAAGTTCAGTTTAGGTTTGGACAGAAAATTGTGTCGGGGTCTCCTGGTGAAAGGTCGTGTCATGTGACGCCCTGTTGTTTATCATGTAGATTGGAGACGGGCAAGTAGTCATGGTGTGAGTTTGGGTTTCAAATTATATTCACCCATAATCAAACTAAAATTCACATCCAAAAATCATTATTTCAGTTTACGATTATTATTATTTTAAAAAGTAAATGATGAAAAATTCACAATTTGTAAAACAGCACCCCCGACACCTTAACTTCAAGCTGTAACAGTTGGAAGTATCAGCGTCTTGAATCTGATGAAATGTCCATTTGTTTGATTGAGGCTGCTGTTAATGCACACACACACACACACACACACACACACACACATGAATATTGCAAGCCGGGTGCAGCGTACAGTGCCGGAGCGGGTGTTGAAACAGCATAAACAAGAAGTGAGGTTTAGTGGGACTCTAACACGAGCGAGCGCGGCTGCATCCAATCAGGAGGCAGGAGCTCGGCAGCCAAGCTGGTAAGCTCCTGATTTCCAAGTGGAACGCAGACCCAACATCACAATGCTCCGTGTTGTAGAGAAACACAACCTGAACACAATCAACGCTTTGTGTGTTTGCTGACTACGGGGGGGAAATCCATCTTGTACCCATTTTTCTAGGATACATGACGGTGATGTCTCCAGTGAGGAGACATGAAAACTGATGGCTCAAAGTCAAAGGGTTGTCTTCTCTGAAAAAATAAAAATAAATCAATATAACTTATATTTCTTTACACAGAAAGTGCAAGGGGAAGATCCATTTGTATTCTGACCATGTACAAATACCATGTCGTCATATCAATGTGGACATTGGCTGATTCTTTTGATGGCTACATGCAGTAAATGTACACCAACAAGTCCTACATGGATTATTACGCAAATACAACTACACAAATCTCCATTTTACACACACACTATATAGATATAATGCAACGGACTGTGTCAAGAATGGAGGACTTTCTTCAGGAGCGGTCCCAGGTAGACTTCAAAGATGTGATCGCCCTCTGTGAGGTCTCCTCTGATGGGGAAGGATTTGCATTTGTGGGGCATAATTTGCATGTTGCTGGCCTGTGAGAGAGAGAGAAAGAGAAAGAGAGAGAGAGAGAGGGGGGGGAGAAGTGGAGAGAAATAAAAACATCAGAGCACGAGAGGGAGGAAGGGAGGCTGAGAGGGAGGGAGGTGGAAGTGGTGGAGCGGGAGGAAAAAGAGAGAGACAAGGAAGAGGGAGTGAGAGAGAGAGAGAGTGAGAAGAAATGTGTGTTTGGTGCAGAGAGAGATAGAGAGAGAGAGAGAGAGAGAGAGAGAGCAGAGAGAGAGAGAGAGAGAGAGAGAGAGCGCAGAGGAGGGAGATAGCATCAGTGTGACATTGAAATCAAAACAAGGAAATGAGTATCATGGGAGCCTTCAGGACGAGTGTTAAGTGAAAAGACACACTACATGCAGGGTGTGTGTGTTCGCGTGTGTGTGTGTGCGTGTGTGTGTGTGTGTGTTTGTGTGTGTGTGAGAGAGAGAGGGTGTTTGTTTACATCTGTGCGCCCTTGATTTCTGTGGCTCGTCACTACAGTGCCACATGGGGCCGGTGCCAGTTATATCTGCATTGACACCCCACCAGAGACCGAGCGAGCGAGAACGAGGGAGGGAGATAGAGAGAGAGGGAGGGAGGGAGAGAGAGAAATGTTAGTGTGTATGTGTGTGTGTGTGTGTGCATGAGCGTGTGTTCACACAGGCATGAAAACACGCACTGAACCATGATTGTACTGTACATCAGGTGGCCCACTTGTCTTCTAATTCAGCCTCTGATGGACTCGGCACCAATCAGCCTGTTGTTGAATGGTGTGTGTTTGTGTGTGTGTGTGTGTGTGTGGGGGGGGGAATGGTGTCAGTGGCGTTGTGACGGAGGCCGCGTGCCCTTTGACTGACCCTCGGCTGCTGGCCTGGTCCAGCCACGCTTCACATTGCAGACTCACACATTTCAGGGGCTCACAGGAATGAGCTGGAGCCGACTTGGCAGCTGCAGCACGTCAGAGCAGATGCCAGTGACAGCGACGCGGTGCCAGCGCCCGTTCGCCTTTAATGTCACTGTAAACAAGTGGGAGCCACCCACAACGAGGGGGAGGGGCCGGTGTGGGAGAGCAAATGTCAGGGGGGGGCAGGGGGCGATGTTTATCTGACCAGCTGCTGGGGCTTTCTTATGTTTTAACCACATTCACTCAACCTAACACGCTGAACGGGTTTTATTAAATCTCTCTCTCCTTATCTCCGCTTCTTTTTCTTTCCCCGTCCAATTTGAACGTTGTCGACCTTTGTGTGTTCTCGCTCGCTTTTCTTTTCCCGGTCGACTTGAGTCTCCTCCTCTGGGTCTTTGTTTCTTTCTCTTGACCTTCATAACAGAGGAGAAAAGGGGAGTGTGTGTTTCCCTCCTCAACTTCAACCTTCTCTCTCTCTCTCTCTCTCTCTCTCCCTGCTCCTTCCTAACTGTTGACTGAACTACCGACACACCCATAACTCAAAAGGCATTCTGAGAGCACATGCCCAGAATGCCCTATCATGACATGTCAAAGCTAGTTTCATAATGTACCAAAAAGGAAATGTCCACTTCTCATAATAACATCAGGGGGCGTTTTGCTTCGTCCCTGCATTGTGTAGCTATCGTCCATAAAGTTGTAACTGTCCACGCAGACACACTGACCTCATAGTTGCAGCTGCAGTTGTGTGTGCGTACATGCGAGTGATGTGCAATTCGCTCCGAATCGCGTTGTCGTAATCCTGCCAATTAAAATACAAACAAACACAGATGAAGACCCGTCTCCTTGGCGGAGGTTATAAAGTGTGTTTTTCTTTTCCTCAGTGAGTATTTTCACACATTTGTTGTGATGATCTCCGCGTTGTCGTTATCTCTTCCATACCCGACAAATTTGTCGCCCTCACTTCTCCAGATGTAACAGATGGCAGCAGGGAGATGTCCTCACTGATTGGTTGTTCCTTAATCTGCTGCAAACCTCGTTAATAATTCTGCAGCGCGTCACAGTCGTTACGCTCTCTTCTCCCAATGCATCCTTCCATCCTTCCTCTCTCCACTTCCCTCCCATCAGCCGCCATCCTCCTCTCATCTTCTGCCCTCTCTCTGCTCACAGCCCTGCCTCCCTCGAGGTCGCTCTCTGTCACTCCCGCCACTTTCTCCCCTCTTCTCCCTTTTCATTCTCTACATCACAGCCTGAGTGTCTGCAGACTGAACTCTAAAGTCACCCAGAGATGATCACAGAGCTGCAGCAAATAGACCCGATGTTCCTTTTGGTGGTTTTAAGAGTTCAAGAGTTGAGTTGCACCGAGTGGAAAACAAACTTTTTGAGCTACAGGGACAAAACCTAAAGGCAGAGTGATGCAGATACAATGAGAAATCACAGAATAGAAAGTCTTCATAGTTACTAGACTATTGCTAAACTATTTGACCTAATTTCGTATCATATCCATCATATACATAAACATCACCGAAAAATAATAGAATCTATAAATGCACTTTTTAAGCCGCAATTTACGGACATTCAAACACAAGCAGCACGGATGGTTCCATTCTATTCATCCTAGTTCTGTGAGGATCTGCAGTCGCTGCTGAAAGTCAGCCGGCTCCGCAGAGGGGAAACATCCAGAACAGTCTTGTTAATAAGCCGGGGCAGCAGCAGATTACAGCTTCAGTGAGCCAACGAAACAAAGACCGAGGATAACAAACAGTCGGACACAAAAGGAAGAGGGTCGGCGACACATGTTTTTAGAGAGACAGGCGAGGATACTGTTTGCATATTTAAAATACATGTTAATAGGCTTGACTGCAGCCAAGTGTATTTTCTTTAAATTCATTTAATTATTCCACAGATTAATTGATTTGTGAATCTGTAGAGTTGTTTTTTGGGGGGGTAATCTTTCCTATAAACAAATAAACAGGGGTTAAAACATAACCAGAAGGTAATTATGAGATTATTTAGGTTAATACTGTTTATTCTTAGGAGATAAATTATATGAATTTCCATCAGAAACATAAATATCCACCTTATTGGTGACACTCAAGGAAAAAGTGAGAAGGATTCATCCAACAACCCGACTTGTCCGTCACTGTCTCTTCAGCTCCCCACTCTTCTGACTGGAGGCCGTTTCATTCTGGTGTCAGTGTTCTGTGACAGCGACAAATGACAAATTAAATGTGTTCGGACAAAAAAAAGAAAAATTGCCACCAGGGCATCTCACCGTGCTTCAAAGCCATCGGAAATCATTACAGGAGTATTTGTGAAGATTTTATCCCAGTGAAACACACTGGTTTTAGTAAATTCCCAATGAACACAGACTTTTTTCTGCTGGTTGATTTTATTTCTTTAGATAATTATGAAGGATTTCCAGGATCATCTCAGGGAGGGCTTTCCCCGGTCGGGGTGAAGTTAATGTTTTCTTACAGTCGACCCCTCAAGGTGCTGCAGAGGATATTATTGTTGACAAATGTATACAGCCTGCATAAGGGGGGGGGGGGTGGGGGGGCAGAGTATCTTCAGGCATATTGGGTAGTGTGTCTAGATGTGTGTGTGTTTTTTGTGTGCTTGCGTGTGCGTGGGCGTGCATTGATCCTGCGTGGTGCGGGGGATATTTTTCTCTAAGTCATTTGAAGGACACCAGACGTGGCTCTGCAGCCCCACGCTTCAAGCATGACAGCCCCACTACACACAGACACACACACACAAAGACACTACACAGACACACACACAGAGCAATGACAGCCATAGCGGATAGTGTTGACAGGCGACTTATAAATTGCAGCTCAATAGAGACAAATGATGGGGCGCGTTGGCTAGACGTTTGCCGCTGTGTGTGTGTCTGTTTGTTGATCCGGTTGTATCGGAGATGTGGAGAGAAGCTGTGCGAGGCTTGTTGTGTGTGTGTGTGTGTGTGTGTGTGTGTGTCACCTCCTGGGCCACCAACCACCCCGAGGGTCAGCCCGTATGGATTGACACATTTTTAAGCATTTGACCTTAAAAAAATACAGATGTGTGAAAGAGGGAGCGGAAATGTTGGCGTGCTGCTGCATGGGAGGATTTGATTGCGTTCACTATTTTTTGGTGTGTGTGTGTGTGTGTGTGTGTGTGTGTGTGTGGCCTAAATATTTAAGATCATCCACATTTCCTGTATTATTCCGTGGACTAGAGAGCAGAGGGTGCACGGTATTATGTATAAGGAGAAATAAGCGGCGGCAGTTCAAAGGGAGAATGTGGATTTCCATGGATGTGAAGATCGTGTGTGTGTGTGTGTTGTTGTGTGTGTGTGTGTGTGTGTGTGTGTGTGTGTTGGATACTGATATGAGCCCCTGCTGAGCCCCTGAGTGAGGTGCAGTGTGTGGCTATACATTAAATGGCCAGGATTAGCCCCGGCTGCTGCACCCTCGCTGATAGTATTACTGTTATGGAGCGACTGGGAGGGATCGGGCTCCATTTTGGCTCCGTTATTCTGTCATAATGAGGCATAACCCCTCGCACAGAGGACTAAGTGGTTTCCAGGTTAAAGCGTCAGGCCACAGTTAGAGCCCGTGTGCTGACTAGCAGGCTGGGAGACGTAGAGGCTTTAAGAGACGGAGCTGGAGAGCGTGAAGGTTTTAAATATATGAGGAGGAACTAATCTTCAGCAGAAGCAAACTAACTTCTCCTCATAAGCAGATTATTATTTACAACTTCAAACATGTCCCTGCCTCTGAGGTCAAATTTAAACTATGTAATATGACAAATATTTGTTTCTGTCTATTTTGTATCTATTGTTGGGTTATTGACCCACAATTAAATGTGTGTGTGTGAAGTTAGACGAGTTCCAGTTTGGCAGAAAGAGGCAGAGGAGAGTTTAAATGCGTTTCTCCGTCTGAGCCACAAGAGAAAACTAACTGAGCCAACATCTATATTGGAAAATAAATATGTGAGAGGGAATCGTTATTCTCAATCCAGAATCGTCAGAACGTCAACAATTCTACAGGGAACCTTTAAAACTGTAATTGTTAGTCGAACAAAATTAACTCATAACTGCAGAGAATACACATATTCACAATATATACACAAAGTGAGAAGTTTAAGGACTGCAGTTTAATCTATGTTGTAAGTTTTTACAAATAACCCCACAGTCGTAAAGGATAACAACATAGGGTGTGAACAGTGCTGGGTAAATCCATTTTTTGTGATTGTGTTATATTGACTCTCGTTGGCTCAGTGATTTTTTTAGTGCTTTAGATAAATATAGGACGAAGATGCAGCTCGGTGGAACAGCGACGCCTTCTGCTCACACGCTCCGTACACGTGTCCTGTCATGTTCCCTGTCAGCTGAAAACACGTCCGACAGTCAAACCATCGAGGAAACATCTTGTTTCTCCACGATGGATCTGAAGTGACGGCTCGTAGGTGAGGAACACATCACGAGGCTTCGTCCTGCAGTCGGGGGGGGGGGGGGGGGTTCTGTTAAAGCTCCAGCAGCAGATTGAAGGTGGCAGGTTTTCACGAGACACGAGCGATTCATTAACTTCACAAAGGAAACAAATGTGAAATACACGGACGAGGATTTACCTTTGATAGCAACGTGTCCTTGTGCCTGTGAAGGTTTCCCCCCCTGTGACAGTAGTGAGCACGGAAGGAACAGCTACTGTGCGTGTGGGCGTGCACGTGTGTCTAAATTAAGCCAAACAATAGTTTTACATATCTGAGTAAAATCAGTCTTGGAAAGCAGAAATTGAAGGATAACACACAGACACACACACACAGACACACACAGACACACACACACACATAGAAGAACAAGAGCCACTCACCTCAAGAGTCACAGACACACAAACTCTCGACTGCACATGGCACAAAAAAAACGACAAACACGTAAAAATGACACACATACAGTATATTCTCTCTATTTTTTCCCTTTCTGTCCACACACACACACACACACACACACACACCATGCCACATCACATCACGTCACTTCAGAGAGCGTGTTTAACCTAATCACACTCAACCATGCGTGAGCCTCAGAGGGAGAGTCAGGTCTGTTATGACAGCCGATGTGCTGTGTGACGGCCATGGGGGTTTGGAGAGCCCCGACCAGCAGACTGCTTTTAACACACACACACACACACACGCAGACACACACACATTTATGGCAAAGACCTGTGCAGGATGTGAGGAGGACATGTGGACAGACGGGGCGGAAGCCAAACAGACGACACTGTGAGGCGGTGACTAACTGGGTGGTTCATTTCCATATCACTGACCTGTGTGCAGACGCAGATCAGAAGTCCCATCACATTTGTCCCATCAAACCTTACTGGGGGGGTTTCAGTGTCACTCAGTGTTTACCTGTTGGGAGATTATACCACTGAGATGGAAACCAGTAACCCTAGAATCTGAAGATTTGATCCGGGCATCAAATAGATAGAATAATGTTTAATTTCAACAATTCCATCTCTTTCTTATTCTAAAGAATGTTTTACAGCTTCTTAAGGCCGGCTGGTCAGCTGAAGCTTATTACACTGCATTGTCCTGAACATGGAGAAAGTTCATTGTTTGTTTTATTAGGTTTTATGAACAATTTCTGACTTTGATTAATACGCCACAATAACGGGTTACTGCAGTTTGGCCAAGAGATGCTTCAAACTTTAAAACCCTGTGTCTGTGTTCTCTGCTTGTAACACTGAGTTTTCAACAGTATATAGTGTCAAATGTACTATAGTAGTTACATCAATCTGTGTGTGTCTGTGTGTGTGTGTGTCAGACTAAGGTGAGATTGTCATGTAACAAAGTGAACCCATATACTACTGCCAGTATACTGCTGCAGAGGTGACAGGTAACATTTATCTAGCAACAGCGCAAAGGAGAGAAGTGCTCCCCCCCCTCTCTCTCTCTCTCTCACTCTCTTGCTCTCTCGCTCTCTCTCTCTCTCACACACACACACACACACACACACACACTGTCACTATTAATAACAAATTATCCTCTCTTTATTGAATCATTAATCCACAAACATTAACATAATCCCACGTTGGATGTCATTCAACTCGGTGGGCCCGGGGAAGTCATCCTCATTCCGACACTCTCGCCTTATGTGGAGCGGCGCTGCGTTCGATCCCGGCATCGCCAATTACAGATCTGCGACGCAAGGACGAAGCAAAACATCATTTGCACCTCACGTTAAACTGATCTATGCTCGGATGCTGTCTGGATAACCAGGTATTTGAGAGGGGCTTTGTGTTCACATCTAGAAAAGACATAATGCTGTGTCGTAGAATTTTCATTATAGTCAAGCACAAGTCATTGCAATTGTTCTTTCTGGTAGTTTAATTCAGCATCTGCAGATGGGCATCAGTGTACAAGACCATGGCAAAGATTTCATACAATGAGCAATGACATACAGAACACACATCCCTCTTATACAGTTACAAGCTCCTCCTGGAGAGGAACACATGTTATCAATTAACCTCTTTGATCCTTAGAAATAGGTAATCAGTATCCTGTCCTCTACTTGGTCTCACGCCCCTCGAGTCAAACATCTGTTTTCAAGGATCGCTTATCAGTGTTTTACAACCCACTTACATCCCCCTCCCTGTGAAGTGTTTGTTAAGTGACCCTGTAAGTTAGGAAGTAATATAACCATCAATTGCTTAAGCAAAACACCCTGATTCCTAAGGGACTGCATTTGCTCATCTTTCTATACATCAAAGTAGTTCCTTCCATCAATCAATGCCCAAATGGTAAAATTCCCGTCACAGCTGCTATCCTTGTCATTCTTGAACGAACTTGTAGTGGTGGTTTTCTGTCCCGGGGTGCATCTGTACCTGTCACCCCACAAGTTGCAGCTCCAGGGAACAAGAGTTGCTCCGTTGTGCTGTGAGCGGAGGCAGTGACCTTCAATTAACCTCCTTGTGTTAATGAGATTTCATAAAAAATTAAATTGAAAAAAAGAAAGATCTTAATTTAACAGATGCTGAAGTAGAAGTAGTTTTTTTCATGACCGCTCACGTATCAGAGAGGTTTTTTTATCATTCATGTTTTCCACAGTCACACTCACAATAAGTCAATAATCCAATCACAACCCCAGACCACAGCCCCGCGGATACTGGGCCACTATACAGAAGTGACTGGGAGGAGGCAGAGCAATGGGTGTAGGGGTTGGAGAGGAGAGTCGGAGAGGAGAGTCTCTTCTTCCTCTGCAGAGGTGCTTGATCATACACATCTCACTTTCCTCTCAGTTCCATCAGAGGAAGCCAAAGTTAACAGGATGCAAACAAACACTGCCGTCCTGAGCATTTGTAGTCTGCACAGAAGTGATCGGGGGGGATGGAGCCGCGGAAGCGAGATCCTGCCGATGCACACGCTCGACCGTCAGTCTCAGCTGTCAATCACCATGCTTCACCCTGCTCTTATACCCGTAGCAATGTTTGTGCTGCCACAAAATAGGTGGAAGCATTTGAGGAAAGAGAAAACAACCTGTAAACACACACTTATCCAATTGAACTGTGTAATCTTCTCACTTACCCGCAGCAGTCACACAAAAAAGAAAACAGAACTGATGCTGCTGGAGCACTGAGACTGAATATTTGTTAATTTTTTATCATACGACCATAGTTAATGTGCATTGAGGCGTTTTCTGCCCGTGCGTGTGTGACAGGGAGAGAGAGAGAGGGAGAGGGAGGCAGAAAGAACAAGACAATAAATAAATCACAGAGAGACAGATGACAAGATAGCAAGAGAAGGCGCAGTGCACAGGGTGGAAGAGGTTGCAGGAAGTGACAGAGAGATAACAGAGGTTGGGAAAAAAAGAAAAGGAGGATGTTGGAGAATATTGAGGGAATGAGATAATCAGACAGACGGAGAGAGAGAGAGAGAGAGAGAGAGAGAGAAGAGAAAGACAAACAGAGAAAACAGTTCCCTGGTGAGACACTGATATTGATCTGAGCTTGTTGCAGAGAGAGTGCTGACACAGCCATCTCAATGCATTATGGGGGATCAAAGAGGGGCCACTGTTGGCCACGGTGCAGGGGCTGATGCCTGAGGGCGAGGAGGAGAGAGGAAGAAAAGAAAGGGAGAGGGGAAAAAACCAGGAGGAGGAAAACGCACTCTGCTAAACAGGGTTTTCAATCACCGCATGTCATTCGCTGTGGCATCTCAATCGTTCAGCATGGCGCAGGAGGGACGGAGGGGAAGGAGGATTACAGGTGGGGACGGGGTACACACGAGAGGGGAGAGAGAATCAGGGCACAAGCAAAGAAGAAAAATGAGCGATATCAAAAGATCTAAAAAATAAAGAGATATCTGAGAGAGAGAGAGTGTTTGAGCGTGTGCGACAGATGGAGCCAATAGGGTGACGATGAGGTGAGAAACATGGTGGGACTCGGGGAGTGAAACCTGAAAGAGGGAGTGAGAAGGAAGTGAGTGCAGTTGCCTCCAAGAAACAACTACCTGAGTGTTTTCATGCACAGAAGTAAAACCTGTTTAAACATCTCTTTCCATCACATCCTTCTTCTTCTTCTTCTTCTTCTTCTTCTTCTTCTTCTTCTTCTTCTTCTTCTTCTTCTTCTTCTTCTTCTTCTTCTTCTTCTTCTTCTTCTTCCATCTATTGTTCTCCTTTCCATCTGTATGTTCTGCTCTGTCTCTCTCTGTCCCTCCATGCACTGTGTGAAATGTCACTGGACAGCTTCCATGTGCTGGCTGCAGTGAGAGAAATGTCAAGCATGATAAAACTGCTGATGCAGATTATTACATGCAGCCTCTATGTAAAATCCGTGGTGTAATTACAGTGTCATATGGCTCAGGGTTGGAACACGAGCAACATGAGGAGATAGAGGTTAGAATAACATTGTGTAGTTTGAATCTTGGGTCATAGCGTTGAGGTTAGCCAAGTAGCAGTCAGTTAAATGAATGGGTTTGTAAAAGGGCCAAAAGTCCTCACATGTCATGCATGTGTAATTTGTTGTGTGTGTGTGTGTGTGTGTACATCTGAGTTCAGCGCAGCCACGTGGCCCAGTGCAAGTGTGTTTTATAGCACACCCTGCGGTGGTACACTTCACCCAGCCTGTCTCCACCAATGACGGGCTGAATCACAAATGTCAGCGTCCTGACCTTGGCATATGAAGTCACTTCTCCTCCTCATGGACTCACTGGGAGATTTTGAAGGGTGTGGTTCAGCAAACATGGGATTGTATTATTGTCATAAGTCAAATCAAGTCAACTTTATTGTCATTCATCCACATCTCACAGGTCAATGTGCAAAACACAAACGATAACAAAGGCAAAAACACAACGTGCTGTAGTATCAACACTCAGACCAGTGGGGAAAGTGAGGCCAGTGAAAGTTCTTCCGGCTGCAGCAGGAGAAACCAGAGTCACTTGACCTCTACTCGTTCCGCCGCCGCTGATCTCTGCCCACAGCGTGTGAGCTCCCCGGCTTCAACCTTGTGAATGAAAATGAGCAGGAAGCTGGAAAGGATGGTCACAGCCGCCCCTCAGCAAATGAAGGTCACACAGAGGTCGGTGAGCTCTGTGTGAATCATGTCGATGGGGATTGACACTGAAGTTGATGCTGTGCATGAGCTTTAACAAGTAACATGTCGGTTTCAAATAAAGTTCTGTCTGCGGAGGTGGGGTAACACTGGCTCAGTGGAGCATGGCTGCAGTAGGAAGTCAGAGGACGCCTGTCAGTCACTTGAAGGGAAAGATGAAGTCAGAGGTCGCCTGTCAATCACTTGAAGGGAAAGTCATAGACTAGATCAACTACAGAAAAGGTCAGACTCCATGTTTACGTTCAGATTTATGTTTACAATGTGAATAAAGATGGACGACTTTCTATCCAGAAAGACAGAATGTCCCAGAAAGGAACGCTGCCATGTGGATCCAGAGTCTGAGCAGCAGCCATGTGACGTCTCACCTCATGTTTATTTTCATCAAATTATAATTGTACCAGACAAATGAGCATCGTGATTGGTGTGATAAGAACAACCTCAACCTACAAAGAGAGAAACCGTCTTTGAGAAAAAATCATTTGGGGTGAACATTTCTTCTTGTCCACGTCTGCTCCACTAACATGGAGGAGGTGGGGTTTATGACCTCTTCATCAGTAACTTACAGTTGTTTGCAAAGTGCAGCTTTTAAAATGTAAACTGGGGATTTTCTGGGGTCTGAAGTGACGCTTCATGAAATGAATTACTAAGGTTAATTGTTTTGAGTAAAGTCTCAGCTCAGGGAGTCTGACAGGATGACAGGTTTACAAACCTCTGACCAAAAGGACAAAAGGCACGCTGACGTTCCATTGTAGTGAAGGAACAGGTGTAATTAATAATGAGGAAAATGGGTCTTCGGCCTGATGAAACATGTTAGTCACATTTTGACTGGACACAGCGGGAAACACATGCTGCACATGTGTCACTCAAGCCTCTGCTCCTCTGAGGAGACATAAGATGGCGGCTGTAAAAGAGACACAACCACCAGGTGTGGGTGGAGGGACGAGGAGACTGGACCACATTTTGCAAATTCAAACACGAGACAAACAAACGCCATACGTCCATCATGTCTACTCCCTGCTTTGTTTTCATTCACGCTTTGACTGGTGCTCTTTTAATTACCTCACCTCATTACTCCCTATTCTTCCTTAATGGTTTCCTTCACCTGTGAGATAATTAAACCCACAAACTAACTGTGCCTCTACACTCAGTGGATCATTTGAGCCAAATTTAGGTCTCGTCTTCACTAGTGCAGATGTTTTCTTGCATGAATATTTTCCCTTCTGTTGAAATATTGTTTTTCTAAATTCTTACAACCTTCGTTTTTACAAAATATCTTGAAAAAACAAGTAAACACGCTCAAACAAGCAAGTTGGACCAGTGGGTGGAGGAAGAGTCTTCATCAGTCATCCGTCAGATATTAGAGAAGAAGAGCTCTAATATTGTGCGAGGGAGAAAGCTGTGAATGTTGTTATTGTGGTGCAGTGATGCTAAATCTGGCTGCAAACTTGTAATCACACCTATAGCAGTGCTGACATTAATGTTGTTGATTCTGGTTCCAGATGCTTCCTTTACATGTACACACAGATACACAGAATCCAGAGCTTTTAAAAATCTGCACGTTGGAAGACATTTGTATAAATATGTGTTTTAATGACAGATAACGCTGTTTTGCAAGAGGCCAGAACACAGAGGAAAAAGTTGTAAAGTATTTTGCGATATATCTGCATTTTATTTTGGATGGTGCATGATCCAGATGTTGATCCAGATATAAGGCACGGCTCACACATGTGCAGATGTGAAGGGAATATCAAAAGGGTCAAAGTTCACCAAAGTTGTTTCATAACTACGTGTTTGTTTCATCTGAGAGTTCACCTGGTCTTCTGAAGAACGGGGGAAGTCATTCATAAAAGAGGGTGAAAAGCAGTCGGGCTTATTTTTAGTTTGGTGGCCTACATATCACACCACCTAAAGGATGACAGTGCGCCGAGAGAGTGGACGTGTAATTATTCTGAGGTGGCGAGACCCTCTCATCCTCTCATCCTCTCATCCTCTCATCTCTCTCTCTCTCTCTCTCTCTCTCTCTCTCTCTCTCTCTCTCTCTCTCTCTCTCTCTCTCTCTCTCTCTCCATCTCTTATCTCCATTTCCTTCCATTCCGCTCCCCTCCCGTCTCCCTTCAGGGGGATCAGGATCCAGCTGTGACAGAATTCACAAATCACTGGCCTTGGGGAGCAAAAAGTGGGGTAGGGACTGAGAGAGGGAGGAAGGGGGGGGGGGGGGGGTGAGCAACTGATATCATGGATAGCGTTTTTAAATAAAAGGTGGAACATTGAATATAATGGGGAGCTTTTCTGGATGCTTAAGGGATTGTTTTCTAACTTTCTAAAGAGGACGAGTGAACGTGAAGTTGACAGATAGAGCGTCCAACATTTAAAAAAGGGGGGGGGGGGGGGGAGATTGTTTCTCTGGGACACAAAACAGCAGCTGGATGCAGCAATGTCGATTTCTTTTCTTTTGTCACACTCGTGTCATCCGTTTCTCTTCCTGAGCCATCTGCTCCCTCCGTTTCTCTTCATGTGCCGCCTCTCTCTCCCTCTCTCTCTCTCTCTCTCTCCTTCTCCTTTTATCTTTCCGTCTCCCTCACGCCATCACACCTCCATCCCGGCATAAATCATGGACCTTCCCTTCCTTTTTCTTTTCCATCTTATCTCAGCTACTCTCTCCATCACTTTCCTCCCACCTCCTCTCTGCATCCTCTCCTCCCTTTGTTCCACCCTCTCCGCAGGGTATACAGCAGCCAATTAGCAGTCTGCGCGGAAAGTGCTAACAGCCCTCACCCACCCCCAGCTCCACATCCCAGCTCTGCATCCCAGCTCCACATCCCAGCTCCACATTCCAGCTCCACATCCCAGCTCCACACCCCAGCTCCACACCCCAGCTCCACATCCCAGCTCCACATCCCAGCTCCACACCCCAGCTCCACACCCCAGCTCCACACCCCAGCTCCACATCTCAGCTCCAAACCCCAGCTCCACATCCCAGCTCCACATCCCAGCTCCACACCCCAGCTCCACACCCCAGCTCCACATCCCAGCTCCACACCCCAGCTCCACACCCCAGCTCCACATCCCAGCTCCACATCCCAGCTCCACACCCCAGCTCCACATCCCAGCTCCACATCCCAGCTCCACATCCCAGCTCCACATCCCAGCTCCAAACCCCAGCTCCACATCCCAGCTCCACACCCCAGCTCCACATCCCAGCTCCACACCCCAGCTCCACATCCCAGCTCCACATCCCAGCTCCACATCCCAGCTCCACATCCAAGCTCCACACCCCAACTCCACATCCTAGCTCCACATCCCAGCTCCGCATCCCAGCTCCAAACCCCAGCTCCACATCCCAGCTCCGCATCCCAGCTCCACATCCCAACTCCACACCCCAGCTCCACATCCCAGCTCCACATCCCAGCTCCACATCCCAGCTCCACATCCCAGCTCCACATCCCAGCTCCAAACCCCAGCTCCACATCCCAGCTCCACATCTCAGCTCCACATCCCAGCTCCACATCCCAGCTCCACATCCCAGCTCCACATCCCAGATCCACATCCCAGCTCCACATCCCAGTTCCACACCCCAGCTCCACATCCCAGCTCCACATCCCAGTTCCACACCCTAGCTCCACATCCCAGCTCCGCATCCCAGGTGGCCTTTGCCGCACTGACCCAGTCCACCATTGGTCAGAATCCACAAGATGGAGGCCCAAACAGGGTGGTTGGGAGTTTGGGAGGTGATGGAGGCAGTGCTGGTACTGTAGGTTAGTTTGGATGGAGGGTGATTTGAAGGTCAAACACAAGAGTGCACGCAGCAACACGTGCACGCTCCGAGTCTGTCGGAGAGTGCGTCTGTGGAGCATCAATCACCGTTAGACATGGTGGGTGGACACACAGGCAAGAGATTCACGCTTTAGGAAACACAAGAGAGGAGCTGGCTCCTGATTCGACAAGACAAAGGGACCGAGAGCAGGAGTGGCTCTGTGTGTGTGTGTCCGTGTGTGTCTGTGTGTGTGCGTGCCTGTGAGTGAATGCACATACTGATTATGCGCAACTTGTATGCGTTCCTCTCAGGCACGCCACGTGACCGAGGTGTTTGTGTTTAGTTGCCTCTGAAGTCTGAGGCCGAGGAGCAAAACCCACTGTATGAAACAAGCTTGTTGGAGCACAAAGTATTTATCACGACTGCGGCCGTTTTGTTGTCTTGTGTCGTTAGACTATTCCAAATCTTTTGTTGTAATTTTATTCATTGTGTAGCAAAAACCTGAAATTCTCCTATGAACTTATTTGACATAATCTTCCTCTGTTACTTCCTCACGTCTAACGTAGCTCCTTAACTACACAGGGAAATTAATAATGTAATGTTTATTGACACTAATAAACTCACATTTTTAATAATTCTAACTATACCTATGCAATGGTTTGCGATTAAAGTGAATACAGCAAGTTAAACTGATGATTTTCTATCTTAAGTATAGATAAATTTGCATCTTAATCTAGTCAGTGTTTCCCAGTAAGTACTCTAATCCACATTATAAACGTTAGATGGATCCTTTCGTCTTCTTGGGCGTATCTGTCAACAATTTTTGTACTTTAAGCATCGACTCTTTCTAGAGTTAGTGAGAAACCTGCAGAACAGGTGCAGGATGAACGCTGGGTTGGTTTGTCTCTGATGGTTGCATCTGTGAGGAGATGAAAGACAATGCCTCTTATAGCCATGTGTCTTCACACGAGTGTAATTCTATTATTCAGCAGCATCTTTCTCCCCCAGTTAATATTCTTGATCAGTCGCCCCGTTGCCAACTGGTGTAATGGGAGCAGTTGAGTGAAGGACAGCACTGGGCGGCTGCTGCGTGTTCATGGTGTGAAGTCAGTGAGCTGAGCGACTCCAGTGCTGCTGCAGCTGCCGGGAGAATATGGATGAGATCATTCCCCCACACACACACACACACACACACACACACACACAAACACACTAACACAAACCAAAGGGCTTAGACATACCTGTATATTAATGAATGTACATACAAGCCCATTGAGGAAGGTGATTGGCCTTTACACATACACACACAGAAACAAACACACACACACACACACACACACAGGGGTATTACCATGATGTATGTGCCTGTGAGCCTATGAAGGTAGCCAGGCTCTCTCCTCTGCAATCACATCAGAGGCCTGCCACAATTAGTCAGGAGGCACGAGAGCTGAGAGGGGTCGCACACACACACACACACACACACAAACACGCACAAACACACACATAGATGTACAGCTATATGTGCATGTGTGTGTATATATAGATGCTGTTATACCCTCGCAGGCACAACACGAAGGTGTAAAAAGGTCGGACATGTGCGTGAGATTCAGATATTGTTGTTGAAGAAAAATAAAATAATCAGAAATGTAGTAATTTCTTTACGTTTTTACTTCTTTTTTTTTAATCAACTTCTTTTTATTGTCCATTACCATTAAATGTGTGTGTGTGTGTGTGTGTGTGTGTGTGTGTGAAACTATTTGCTCTGTATCGATGGTTGTCCAGTAAATGAGGAGTTGCCCCGCTAACAAGTAGAGAATCAGTCAACTCTGTTTAAAACCCTTAAAACACACACACACACGCACACACACACACAGACACACACACACACACACACACACACACACACACACACACACACAGGCACATCATTGAGTATCACTATCATCAAGAGTTTCACATCCAATTACATCACAAGAGATTACGTTCCCTTCAGGAACCAAAACTATTAAAGGGACACTGAGCAAAGCAGCTCTTGTGTAATAATGGCCTTCAAACATGGACAGCATCTATAGACACACACACACACACACACACACACACACACACACGGATATACTCTTTTCTTCTCTGTGCATCCCTTTCACATGACTTGCCCTCTTCTCCTCTGTAGCTCCTCTGCTCTCTCATCTCTTCGGCTGCATCAAAGCTCTTTTCAGTAATATGTCACGGAGAAGCTAATATGCAACCCCCCCCCCCCGTGCCCTGACTTCCAGTCCCGATGCATACATTAATGATGAAGTCCACGATTGATGCTCTTCTTTCACACAACGTGGACGTGATTGGAGGGAGCGTGTGGGTCCATATGTCAAATTGTGTGTTTCTGTGTGTGTGTGTGTGGGTTCTCACTGACCTTCATCCTCTTCCTCTTTCAACCTGCATCTACAAGTAATAGTAGATGCATCATCAATATCTTTTACGCCTTCAAACTTATAATGAGTCACAGTAATCTCAGTAGTATCTTTAATCTTTTGACGTATATATTTTTGCCTGAATATGTTGAATGTATGACACATTCCCACGACACTTATATTAATGTGTTGGGAGTGAAACTGGTCACATGTCCTGACCTCATGAAACAAAGGGTTTACAGTTTTATTGCCCTTGGAAGGAGACGTGGGCCCCACAGTCACAAGAACATTTTACCAAATTAGATTTAATGATTTAATGTGAAACATATTAAATCATTTCCCCCCCTCACCTCTGTTATGGATACAACAGTAGCCCTGGGCTGCAAGTAAAGTGCTTTTATGGATGAGGAGGAATAAGCTTTAAATCTCCTTTTATCAGGCCTGACACCGGCTGTGATTTATGCTCCTGTACAAAAGATCAAAGAACAATAAGTAGAACAAATTGTGTCTTTTTTCAGAAAACAAAGGAGGGTTAAGAGAAGGTGGGGGAAAGATTCAAACTTAATTAGAGTTAAAAAAAAACTGTAAAAAGGTTATATTTCTATTAAAGGTGATAAATGATTGATGATGATATCCTCAGGCTGCGTATATATAACACCTCCAGCAAGTAAAAGGGGGGGGGGGGGGGGGGGGGGCCTTCAAAGCAGTTTGCTGTGCTGCTCGTTTCTTCTGAATTCACACAAGTTGACTCAGATTGAGTTTCTCTTATCTACTCGGATCACCTGGATGGAGGCAGCCAAACAGTCTGAGGACACTGTTTACAGAGGAGTGTGTGTGTATGTGTGTGTGTGTTTGTCTGTGTCTGTGTGTGCGTATCAGAACTGCGGCAGCAATGAATGAATTGCACATTTTCAGAAGAGTAAATCAAGTGTCCTCTGAGCACTGAAGAGCCCTCGTGGTTTGATCCTCTCGCCATGAGCCTGTGAGAGGAGCTGGAGAGATCTGTGAGTGTGGACCTGAAGCCTTGGGAGACGCTCGGCCTCTGTCATGAAAGAGCTTGTTCAACACCCAGATTAGCTCAATAATTCTCTAGTTAACCAAGTAGAGGGGGGAAGAGAGTGTGTGTCTGTGTGCACAGGCTTCGGTGACACTAATACAGGTACACACATCTACAGACTGGTTTTTATTGTCAATCAGACCTCAACAGGGAAACATTCATTTAGTTTCCAATCACTTTTCCCACAAAGAGCACAGACATGCGTCTTTAATTAAACCCAGTGGGGCTAAAGTCTGTGTAGAGGATGGATGGATCCAGGTCATGGTATCTTCAGGGATTGTACATTGGTAATGCACACAACTCCTGGAGGTAGGGTGTATCACACATAAGTCCACGGATCAGTTTCAGGCCTTAAAAAATTTGAATTTTTTGTTGTGATTTTTTCTTATTCATGAAAGATTAATTCAGGCAAACTTGCTGAATACGCTGCATGAGACCCAGTTTGAGTCCTATTGCATAACAGGGTTTTTACCTCTCTAAATATCTGCAGCTGTTAGGGGGAGTTGGAGATGATTATGCAACTCACACACACTTTCTGACACACACTCAGACACACAAAGTGCAGATTGAACTGATGCACACAGGTACAAGATTGTTCACAGACACAAACATAAGGAACAAGAAAAAAGGACACACCAAAAAACATCAGTAAATGTCTGTGGGTTAGCGGGTGAGTTCTAGATGACTGTGCAGCACAATTAACGCTTTTGAATAATTGAATCCTCAGAAGTTGAGAAGCGCTGGCCAGGGCTTTGCTTTGTTGTTCCTTGAAGAGAAATTATATGGAGGGAAGGAGGAGGGAGAGAGGGAATGAGTCATGGTGACTTTGAGGGCGGTCGGTGGGATGTGAGGCGCCTGTCAGAGTTAAAACAGCTTCTTTGTAGATAATGAAAAATGAGGCATTCACTCACTATTTTCACACACAAACACACACACACACACACACACATGCACAAAAATACACACAAATGCACAAACCCTCATGCACAGACAAGCGCTAATCATTTACACATTATAACTACTCTGGAAAAAAGGATTCTGACATGTTTTAATTGTTGCATGTTTCAATCTGTCTTTTTCAAAATATTTATATGTTTTATTGAAACCTTAATGAAAATTAAAAAAAATATACACACTAAACTTGAAATATATATATATATATGACATTTAGATAAATGAGGGAGGATATACTTAGCTGGAAATATTGAGAGTGTTTCCAAACCACATTAGCGAATGAGGGATGGATGGAATCAAGAAAAAGGAGTGTGGAAACAAAAACAAAATATTTATAAACATTTATTGACAGATTACAATGTTATAATAGAATTCCCACTTGTTTAGTGTCGCTTTGTGCAGTAAAACCTGTCCCGTAAAGTCTGTACACAACCGTGAGTTTGATACCCAGCAGAATGACTCTGTCCATGGTGCTGAAAACAGCTGATCTACACTAAGGGAACGATCTGAACCAAGAGGGACGTTCTCAGCTGCTGTATGATCTCTCTCTATCTTTCCTTCATCTGTCTTCCATCTGTTCATCTCTCCCTCCATCTCCCCTGTTAGAGACCATAACCCTTCTCTTCACGAACTAAAGTTTTCTCTCTATTCTACTGAGTTCTTGTTTTTCCTTTAACCTTAAGAAATATAGTTAAAGGTGAAATAATCAATATTTTGATGTTAAAAATGACTTGAATTCAGTCTGACTGAACTCAATGTTAGCAACGAGCAGTGATCAATGTTTTTTTATGTATCAATAACAATCACAACATGTGATATGAACGTTGTGTCACTATCCTCTGACTCTGTTCCCATCAGCTCTGAGAGCGTCAACTCTTTCAGGTCATCGTAACTTCACTGTTGTGATTGATCACTCTCGTTTGGTCCTTGTTTCCGACCAACAACACAAATTACATTAAAAGAAAACCTCTGATAAATCTACTGTTAAATTTCTGCCCTGTAACAAATCACGGATTGTTAAACCTTGATTAGGTTTTTACATTTACTCTGGTAAATTAGATGGGTGTTTATTTTATGGAGATGGTTTTGGATGTTTACAGAAAGTCCCTAATAAAAAACACACCTAATCATAATTCACTTCCTACACATTATTTCTGTGACCTTGCTGGTGTTAAGGTCATCATACAATTCTTTATTTATTCTCCTTCCTTATTTGTCTTCTCAATTTATTAGTCTGTTTCTTCCCGGCTCTCTTCCACACGGCCTCCTCTTCCATCTCTCCAGTGGGAATGTTTTAAAAGTAAAAGGCTCTGTCATTCCAATGTTTATCACCAGCATGAACTTTGTGTGTGTGCCTATGTGTGTATGTGCGTGCGTGTGTGTAGATGTGTAGATGTATGGCCGTCCACTGAATTATGTAAACTGCTGCGCAGACAGGGAGCCAGAGTTCAATGCATTCAATCTGAGGGCTAAAGGCAGAAAATAATGGTGTCATCCTGGGATAAGCCTTCGTTTACCCTGCAAATAGAGTGTGTGAGAGGCCGAAAGAGAGAGGGGGGGGGGATGCAGTGTACTGAAATGACTCCATTTAACACACACAGACAAGAGAGACTTAAGTGAGAGAGAAGCATGTACGAGGGAGATTATTAAATGAGCAGGCAAGCCGGGTGCAGTTACTCTTTCTGATCATTTCATCATTCATCTTTCTTAATGGGCCTGTTGGTATTAAATACTATTACCACTCACTGTGTGTTTAATCTGCTAATCCAGACACTTCTCTGATAAAAGTACTCTTCAAATACATACTCCTACTTGTTATTATCTGCAGCTTACTATACAATGAGCTACAGTGATAGAGGTGCTACAGGTCATTATTATTTATTTATTTTAGCCATTTTAACAAACAAATCGTCCAACCTGAACTTTTAATTCATTGGTCCATACCCTAGTTCACTTAAGTTGTACAAAAAAAAAATACACTGGGCACTTTTCATCCTCATCTGATGTGCATCCATTCTAGTAAAAGTCAAAGTAGGAAAAAAAGAACTTGAAACATTTAAAGGTGAAAGAGTTCTTCCCCCACTTTCACTGTTACATTACGAGACCACAGATGGCCGGCCTCGTCCTGACCGAGAGAGAACAAAAGAGTAAGATGAGGAGAGTAACAGGAAAAAGCAGGTCACAGAGGAGGAAGGAGGGAGGCAGGGAGGGAGGGAGCATCTACTGAAGCAGAAAGAGTCATGTGACACCTACCTGTGGTGTCCTTCAAGGCTCTGTTCTGGGCCCTATACCCTACACTGCAGTCAGAGTGCTGAGGTCAGACACTCAGCTGCTCCTGGATCTGCCTCAATCTCAGAACCCGAGGCGATTGAGCCTTTGCAGCAGCCGCCCCAAATTTGTGGAACAGCTCACAGCTCACAACAGCTCACAACTTAGATCTACCCCCCCTCTCGAACTACTCAAATCATTGTTAAGGACACATCTCTTCTCTTTGGCCTTCATTTCGACCCATATCCCAGCAGATTGTATTATCATTCGTATTATGATATATTGTGTATTGCTGTTTTCTTGTTGTACCTTGGTCAACCAAGTTGTTTTCCATGTGAAGTTGACATTGAAACAGGGTAAAAGGCTGAGTTATAGATAAGCAGACACATGGAGAGAGAACGAGAGGAGGGAAGAGAGAGGATGGAAACAGCATCTGCTCATCCTCTGTGTGCTTGCGTGATTTAGAGGAGCTCCAGCATGTTGTGCTCCACAACACCTAGAACAAATGTTGGCGTGTATTTCTTCTACTGTAGCACGTTGAAGCTGATAATAACGGAGGACCATATGTTGCACACATGCCAACCCCCCCCCCCCCCCAACTGAACGCTTTAACATGCAACACTTCTACACTTACCTCAAATGTTCTATGATAAAGACTCAGCAAGATAAGACAATGAAGATGTTTTAAAATCACAGGTGTGTAGCAGTAAGTTGTGTTTCCACTGATGTCTACTGATAACACAAAACTCATCCTGACTTAATGTGCTGCAAAAAGATCAATTCCGCTCTCACATCTGTATGTTACAACTGCAGCTAAACGACAACAAGGCAATAATCCAGCATATAACACTTTATTAAGTACACATTGTTTTTTTACACCACCTTATTTGTTCTCATTTCCGATCTTTAGATTCAGATTAAACTTAAATCAAAGGACAATCTGTTAGTGGAAGCTCTGTAATTAGAGAAACTTTTGGAAATGGTGGTAAATTAAAAAACACATATTACTGCTGCCAGTCTTTATGCTAAGCTACGCTAACCTGCTGCCGGCTCTAGCATCTGCATATTTAGCGTTCAGACATGAAGGGTGTGTTGATCTCCTGATTGACAGAAAACAAGCTTATTCCCTCAAGTGTTGAACAATTTCTTTAAAATAAATTAATAAATCGGAATTATTTATTTAAAAAAAAGGCTTTTCGGGTAAAAGTGGTTGGATGCAGTGAGTGTGTATGATTCAGTAGCTTCTGCTCTAATAGTTTAATGTGCACGTAGGCCAACAGGCAGACCTGCCTCATAAACAGCTGGTGCATTTATTGTTACACATGCTCAGTATAGAACATGTTCTGTCCCGAGTAGAAGTCAGAGCACAGTTTCCCAACATGTGTCATGGAGTGAACTTGTCCGCTGACCTGCCCTGCCCTCTCAGTCCTCCTCCGCTCCACTCACATGAAACGATGTGACATGGACGCCACTTGGCTGTTCATCCCGCGTGCCCTACAGTTCCATGAGTGCACTCGTGTTGGCCTGGTGTGGCTCCTTGCAGGACTCCAAACTTGCAATGGTCTGTGCATCAAACAGTCGCAAGTTTGAGTTGAGTTGATTTATGCTCCATGCATTAAACAACACAAGCCTCTGCTCCCGACGCTGCTGCATCCTCCTGCATCTATTTCGCTTGCTCTCTCCCTCTCTCTCTTTCTGTGTGTGTGTGTGTGTGTGTGTGTGAGAGAGAGACAGTGCTCATGTCAGAGTAAGGCTGGCTGAAGCCCTTGCAGCAGTCAGCCTCTTTGATGTTGAGCCCTGCTGAATTAGGCCATCACCCAGCGGTGCTCTGCTGCCTGCAAACACACACACACACATACACACACACACACATGCATACATACAAAAACAAATGCATGCTGGCAGGAAAGCATGCGCATGCAAAATAAAGTACACATGCTGCTTCTCACACTGCGATAGTGGACACCCACACACATACACACACACACATGCAGGGCTCTAAATGATATGCACTAAAAACAGGTCCACAAATATTTCCTATTCTGAGTCCCACAGTTCCTGCCACTATTTCTGTCACACTCACACACACACACACACACACACACACACACACACAGACACACACACACACACACACACACACTCACACACACACAATGTGAATCACATTCATACACCTTGTTTCCGCTTCTCTTTAATAAACATAAATTTGAATTCTTATGAGTGTGTCTCCTCTGAGGCCTCTATACTTCACAATAAAGAAATATGCACACGCTGAACCACACACACACACAAACAGACACACACACACAGACAGAGCGAGAAATGTAGGACATTCAGAGGGAATTTATTCCAGAATACAGGGAAGGTTTTTTTTCTTTCTCCCTTTTCAGTTTCCTATCTTCCAATTCGACAGTATCCTGGGATTAATAGCACCGAGGCAGAAAGCCGCATGAATCACACATAAATACACATTAGTGACCTTAGATTTTATCAAGTGAATATTATTTCTTAAAATGGAAACATTGTGCAAAAGAAACGGGAAATGTGAGTTGCACATAAAATTAGACAGTCTCCGGCTCTTCGGGGTTTTGAGTGTCTTTCAGCTCCTTGTTTTTGATTTCCAGCTTCACAGCTTCACTCTCACTCATCTCATTCTGTGGTTGAATCTCCTTTTAGATGTTTTCAGAGGAGATTAGAAGGGAGAATGAATATCAGACCTTCATTCTTCATCAGGTGGACAGAGGCAAAGATGCTCTTCATGTCCGTATGATCGTTATGCATGAGTTGTGCATTAGTTGTGCATTATCTCAACAGCTATTGGAGCAGTTGTTGATACAATATTGTATCAGCCTCAGTCAGTTTTCACTTCTGAGAGATAATTCAACACAAGAATAACACACAATCATTCATACTGGGAGGACTGGTATCTGTGAGTGTGTTTAATTTGTTGCCTGTGGTCTGAATTTGAAGGGACTGTTGGGCCTTGGCCTGAGTGACATTCTGGTCAAGTATAAAAAAAGACAACACAACAATAACACAACATTACAAAATCTCTCTCTCTCTCTCTCTCTCTCTCTCTCTCTCTCGAAACAGCCCTGTGGTTAAACTGGAGAACGGCCAGAGATCTTTCCATCAATCAAATGATTTATTTCCCCCCCCGTCTATGTATCTCTGCCTTTAACTCTCTCACTCGAGTTGATCATGCTTGGGATCACAGCATCCAGAACAAAGGGCAGATGAAAGAGCAACATCTTTGCATAGTATTATATATGCATCTTGTGTGTGTGTGTGTGTGTGTCTGTGTGTGTGTGTCTGTGTGTGTGCGTGTTTGTTTGTGTGGTTGATTGAAGGTTGTGCACCGTCATATTTCCATTGTCCTGGTGGTGATGAGTGAGTGAGGAGAGCAGGTGGGGACCACAGCTTCACATAAGACAATAACAGTTTTACACACACATGCATCTACACAGGAGAAAAATTACAAACACACAGTTGTGCGTCCCCGCGCTCCACGCAGCCCACAGCGTGTCACCACTGCATATCAATTACACGGGGAAGTGAAGATTCTATTTCTAATTCAATCACTCGCGCTGGTGTCACATCCCTCGCTCGCCCGCGTTCTCCCCGCCTCACTCTCCCATTTTCTCCTCGCTTGATTCTTACTGATGCGTCTCAGTCACCGTGGGGCTGGTGGACGCGGGTGTGAGGTTTGTGTGTTTGTTTCTGCGTGCATGCCTGTGTGTGTGTGTGTTTGTGTGTGTGTGTGTGTGTGTGCGCTTGTACTCTCCTGTGGAAACGGTTTAACTTTTGGAATTCTGGAAAGACGACATGTTAGAGAAGTGAAGTAATCCGCTCCTGACCTTGTTTCTTCAGCGCTCTGAGGTTTTTCTTCTTAAAGAAGCAACTTTTCCACATTGATGCATAGTTCTTTAACTTTTAAAACTTATTTTCCTTCTCATTTTTTTGTTAAAAGATTCACGGAACCTGCAATTTACACATCCAGCTGATCTACAGGAACGTTACAATCACTCACTTTGTCAAACTGCCGTCAAACTGCTGTGCTGCTGAATATTTAAATATTATCAGTTTGTAAAACATCTTATGCTGACTACTGGTGCACATATAAAAAAGATATATGAATCAAATTGTAAAAACTAAACAATCCACTAAAAGACTGACAGCTGTTCCATTTTAACTGTTGGCTTATTTTATCTTTTGCTCATTTGATCATGTCTCGTTTGCCTCTGTCCTGGAAAACCAGCAAATCCAATGACTCTATTTATTGTTTACTAATAAAAAAAGTCATGTGAAATATCTTCTTGAGTCTCAGTCTCATTCCTGAGGACAATATGCACCAGAGCTAAAGAGGAATCACTGGTGCTCTTTTACGAGTGATGTTTTAATGAAATATGAACTGATTTTTATTCTCTTTGACTGACTTTTCATGTTTCATGTTTGTTTCTCTCTCTCTCTCTCTCTCTCTCTCTCTCTCTCTCTCTCTCTCTCTCTCTCTCTCTCTCTCTCGTAGATCACAACCATTTGAACAACGCAGCTTTGTCTCCCCTGGGTCCAGCCATGGCCTTGTCTCACCCTCATAACAACCTGGGAATCGGTTTCAACAAGTACACCTCGCTCAAGGCTGTGGGTGAGTAGGTTCATTCACACACTCACACACACACAGCCACACACTCACACACACACACAGACACACACACAAACACACAGACAGATGGGGTCCAGATTGTTTGTCTCAATGACTTCAGGACTCATTCTAACCCTGTGCTTTACCTTGTTAGGTCCCCACAATAACAGCACAGCTCCAAAACGCAGGCTTAGTGTTTCGAGGTCAAGTGTTGTACAGTGTGATAGAAAACACACAACGTATCCACATGCTGAGTGGGGAACTGTTTGAAGGGGGCAAGCAGTCATTAAGATAATGTATTTTTTATGAGCCTGACTCTGATCCTGAGATGTTGGATCATGATTCACGTTTGAGCGCGGTGCTTTATTCCTGATTAATGCAAACTCAGTGTTCAGTGACTGCACTTCAGATACCTTCATCTAAACATTACAGCCAGGCTATGCTGCTCATAAGAAAGGAGAAGATATGATACAATCACCGTTCGCAAATAATGTTTGTGTTTGTCCACCGGTGAGAATAGATCACTGAGATCCAGCATTCAAAAAATACTGCAGATGTTTGAAGGAGAGGAAAATAAATACTGTGTTCTTTGGCACCACATTGTGTGACACAGTTTGGCAGCAGCTGCATTGATGCTAATTGAGCCACATAAATACAATAGTGGAAAATGGCTGATCTTATCGAACAACCCCGCACACCAGAGTAAATTGTAAGCCGATAAGCAAGAGATTAGCAGCGATATTTGTAGACAAACACAAACAAAGAGACACAGACTCACTATTCCTGTATATAGTTTATATTTTATTAATTTAAAGTAAAATATATCATTTATCACCAAAATCTCCAGCAATATTGTTTATTTTTGTGAAAATTCATGTTTTTAGAGTCAGAAACTAAAAGTGATAATGACCGTGAACTAAAACCTAAATTTATTGTCTGAAAATATACAAAAATAAATAAAACTGTGATCACCAAAAAAGATATATTAGAGAAGAGAGAAGAATTTCCGATGAGAGAATGTGGAGAGTAGCTGACGTTTGCAAATTGAGCAAAGGGAACGATCTGAAAAAGAGACGAGTGGAGGAGAGGAGCTCATTTCATTATTCTGCTCAGTGAGTGAGAAACAAAGAGCGACTGCCGCAGCAGCGTCTCTGCAGCCGCTGAACAACGAGCGTCGGCCAAACACTCGAAACTAACAAATCTCTCACACACCGAGGTGCCACGCTCCCTCCTCACCCTCCTCACCCTCCTCACCCTCCTCACCCTCCTCACTCCACATCTACTCATCCCTGCCTCTGAGCGATGATACACAGGCCATGGACTCGTCCTCTGTTTGGTATCTGCTTTGTTTTGGTTTCTCTGTAACTATCGCACACACACAGGCGTAGGTTACCTCCTCCATGTTAGTGGATGGGACACGGAACAAACTGAAAAGTCAAAGTACAAGTCAAATACATTTTCCTGAAAGAAGTTTATTTTTCTATTAGTTATTTGAAGCTAGAAAAATCAGGCATAATGTCATGATCGACAGCTGAGACTGACTCACGATTGGTCAACGCGTGTATCAACAGAAACAGAAATGTCCTCGACGTCAAATCTGTGACTGTTGGTGAATAAACAAGCTTCTGGGTCCAGAGAACCTGGTGTGTGGACAAAGTCATGGCTAGGACACACCGCAGCTTGGATGAGGCTGCCGATTATTTGCCGGGATGAAACCGCAGGTACCTGGACCAGCAGGCAGCTGCTTTGAAATCTTGAACACGTTGCCACTCAGAGAAATGTCTTTGTTTTCTCATACGGACAAGAGATTAAATGGGGGATAGGAGGAAGTTAACACAAAAATGATTTAAAAAAAAGAGGAAAGGCAAATCAGAATTTGGAGGTCGGGGAACTCCAGATGTGCCCGATGTTACAGCTGTGAGATATCTGTCTGAGATGAAGTGCTGGAAGGAGGACAGGTGGAGGAGCAGTGGGAGATTCTGGGGTTGAGATGTTAAAGGTCAGAGAGAGTTGGATGCCAGACAACAAACAGAATCTGAGAGCGAGACGAGGAAGAACCACAGAGACGTCCCCATAAATTCTTAAGTTTAGTTTTCATTTATTAACCTTGTGTTCATTTGGGTGTTGTTTGAACTTGGAGCTGTTTTTAACTGAAGGTAAAATGTGATTCATGGAACTCAGCCAAAGTTGTTCTTCAGTGAGCGTCAGGGAACACGACATGAGACAGAAGGTGGAGGGATTTGATTTTTTCAGAAAGGGTGTGAAAGGACGATAGGACTCCAGGTTCTGGTCCAAGGAAGCTTCAAGTCTTTAATTAAAATCTAATGAAGCAATCTAATGAACAGATTGAGCTATATTGGAGATACTTTGGAAATAACTGCTCGGATATTCATTAATATTCACAATTTATAAAAGGTTATATACATAATCTCTTTATTTGAGCTTATAAGTAAACAACATCTTAAAATACATGATATTGTCATGGAAACAGCTCAGACGTGGATGAGGTTTGAATTTGTTTTATGGAGAAAAAATAACTTTTCCACTTCTTGAGGGTTTAATTAATTAGATGTGTCTTTGCTGTCGCTGCTGCATCAAGTCTTTCATTAAAATACAATGATCTGATGAAACTTCTGAAAACAATGTCGGGTGAATTAAATAATGTTCAATCTTTGCTACACATCTTCACAAGCTTCATCGTTTAGACCAAAATAGATTTATATAAAAATGCAGCAGCCTCACTTCAGACATATTTATTTAATTATAAAGATTTTCAGGTCAGTGAATCGGTGAAATAAGTTTGGCAAGATGTCGTGAATTGGAGCGATCTCAAATCCTTTGAAGATGAAGGCTCTCCTCCAACCTTCTCAGGTTCAAGGTTTGATGTTGAGGACTTCAGAGTGAGGTTCCTCTACAGCCAGTGATCAGTGGAGAACCCGTCCAGACTAATGAGGTGAAGCAGAGCGGTGTGGTTCTTGAAGTTCTGCTGTTTGGGAATTCTTCTACGGCACCTTTACTCCAAAATATAGATATGATACATCTCACTACAAGATGATGTGCTGCCCTGCATCATTCAGGATCCACAGAAGTCTCCAAAGTACAAATCAGTGTACATGACGTGAGAATGTGCATCAAGTGCTGCGGGGCGTTCTTATGTAACGGTTTAACCTATAAGAGCTCGGCTTCTGGGGTTTAAATATTTCATTCACTGTAAGATATCATATGGCTGCATTGCATTATTGAACAAGCGGTGAGAAGACACCGGCATCAAACACACGGGCAAACCAGGGTTTCTGCCGCCTGTTTAAAAATGTAATAAGCTGAATTTTAGGCCTTAAACATTCTTAAGTATAGTCTTAGTATCAAGGCTTATTCTCTTCTGGGTTCTTTCCACTTATCTTCAATTAGGAGGAATCGTAAGTAATTCTGGGATATTCCTTTACATATGTAATATTTAAAACAGGTGTTAAATTCCATTCATCATGGTTTTAAGAAACCCTGTCAAACACTGATAAAGGCAAGTGATCAAGTGGCTAATGGTGCACATTAACACTGGTCACGAAAGTCCATAAAAACCTTGTTAATTGTAACCAGAGGTTTTCAAAGTTATGAAGGGCCACATTCCCAAAAGAACAAGAAACAATAGATTACTCCGGATATAATTACATATTAATTCTCATTTCATTGTGATGTGTGTTGACATCTTTATACTGAGCAGGTTCCCCCAGCAAATCTGCTTTAACTTAATCAAATGGCATTAAAAATAGACTAAACAGAATATGTTGTCAAACTCAGCTTATGCAGTTATAATGCGGTGGCCCAGATTGGGCCCACGGGCCTCGCTTCAGGCTGTGGCTCCAAAGAAAACAAGAGCTGATGTTGTTGGAGAGCACGAAAAAAAGTGCAACACACCAGGAAAGAATGGAAAAGGAGAGGGAGGGAGAGAAGGAGAGAAAGAGAGAAGGAGCAGATGGAGCGTGTGTGAAGCGGAGGGGAAGGCACATGATACCGTCACAGAGGACTCGGCTGTCAGGTGCTCCTGCTGGCAACCTGCGTGGAAACACTCCACTGGACGGCAACAGCAGTTGTTGTGGGACCAGATTGTGTGTTTAATTCATTGTTGCGCCCCAGATTCGCCTTTGACAAGAGATTCAGACCAACTCACCGTCAAAGTCGGTCGCTTTACTGTCGCTTCAGCCGCAGCGTCCACAACAATATTTGATAATTTCATGCACTTCAAATCCAAAAGCTGGTAAAGTAAACACAACGTGTGTAACTGCTGCGACACAGCTGACGTTGACCGAGTGTCCACGTGTCACTGCGACAAACAGGCAGCAGAGGAGAGCTGCCAAAAGCATGTGAAGCACTTCACTGTGTGAAGAACGTATGTAAATTTGTTCTTTGTTGCACGGAGCTGCACACACATGCATCGCACGCAAACATATGGAACTGCAGACACACAAATACTCACTAATCCTCAACTCGCTTCTATCTTGCAAAATTTAAATACAAGATACATTTATTGTAAATGAAAGCAAAGCAGTTTCTTCTGTTCATTCCACTCGTTCTCCTTCTCACCGATATTGTGAGACTTTATTGCTCCCCCCCAGAATAAATGTTTCTCCTAAAATAGACTTTGTGATCGACGGCAATTGTTCGCACAATAGACTTTGTGTTAGTTTTGATTGTTGGCCCCGGCTAAATCCTCGGACTAGCGTGAGGCGGGTGTTACAGAGGGAGAGAGAGATTACCAGCAACTCTGTCTCCTTCCTCGACGGCTGCTGCTGAGGTGCCTCGGAGTAACACAACGAAAGGTTCAATAAGCAATTACCAGAGTGTGAGGACGCTGGACGCTTTTATACACGTGTGAATGTGAGACTTCTCCTTCAGGTGTTTTCTGGAAACACAAATATAAGACGTGTCAGTGTATCTAGATTTGATGATGTGGAAAGGGAGTGTTTGGGAACATGTAAGAGTTTGAATTCATGCAACTCGAAGCTGGAGCAGTGGAGAGGTGCAAACAGACATCGACCCAAACAGGCCGTCAAGTGCAGATTGTTGCATTTATGTTTCATAATCACGGAAATCACACAACCACTCAGACACACACATTCACGAATAAACAGCCACTAGCAGCGATCGACATTTATTACAACGGATTAAACTACGCTGGTCATTCATCCTCACACCAGACTATTGACACAACCCTATTATGTTCCTGTTTGGATTGCAATAATGATAAGATCAGTTACACGCATACACACACACACAATTTGTCACACTGTCGTTACAACACAATGCGGCCTGATAGCGGCTGTGTCCTGGTTCGTTATGGAGATATTGAAAGATATCGTCGTCTCAGATGAAGATGAACTGTGACGCAGTTTCTCTCCAGGAAGAAAAAAATATGGGGCCCACGCAAACAAGGTTGTTAGTGTCTTTCGGGCAATTGTGTGTGTGTGTGTGTGTGGGTGTGTGGGGGGGGGGGCAGTGGTTATGACCGTGCAACAGAGTCGAGTTCCACTCAGGGAGCTCGGGCTAATCTGACTCGACATGCTCTATTTTTACTCCCTACAAATCTCCCGATTTGCCCGACACACTTTCACAAACACAGACACAGACACACATAAAAAACACACACACACACACACAAACACAGACACACACAAACACACACAAACTGTTTCTCCTCTTATTTTCCTGAATGTTTTCTTCTTGGTGCTGTTGATATTTATAACACTAGAGACATTTCAGCTGCCGATTTACTCAATGTGGTCCACCTCACATCCTGGTTGACACGCACACACACACACACACACACACACACACACACACAAATGCTCATTGGCTGTTAAATATATATGGATAAATATGAAACGTGTAGATGTTGGGTCAAAAGTTAAATTAAAAAACTAGAATTGTCACAAACCTCCACCTAAACCCAACAGATCTGCAACACTCAGAGATCTGTCCCCTCAATATTCTTGTGTTATGAGAAATCTGTGAAAAAGTTGTTAAACGTCCTGTTTCACGATGTTAAAGATTCCTGGATCCGTCCAGTAGAGTTTGTGTAATCCTGCTAACTGACAAACATTCTAAAAAATCGTTATCATCATTATATCGTGATTAGTTTCACATCCACATTCACCACTGATGCTTTAATCAATAATTGTCTCATTGTAAATTAACCATGTCTCTGTCATCCCCTCCCCCCCCCCCCCCGTCCCTCTGCCCTTCACCCAGACACGACCCCGAGAGACTACTACAAGAGCTACCCGATGGTGGACTACACCCACCGCCAGTCCCCTCCCACTTTCCAGCCAATCAACTTCCATCCCAAGGACAAGCCCTTCCTCCCGCCGCCCGACATCCACGCGCCACTGGCCATCACCATCAACACCTCTCAAATCCCCAAGCCCAAGATCGCCAAGACCAACACGCATCCGCTCACCTCCAGCTCCGCCTTCAAAGTGTGGGACCCCAGTAAGAGCCACGCCCCCCACCCGGTGGCCACCCACATGGTGCTCCAGGGGCAGCAGCACCAGCACCAGCATCAGCATCAGCACCAGCTTCAGCAGCAGCATCAGCATCAGCACCAGCATCAGCACCAGCATCAGCATCAGCACCACCCCATCCAGCAGCTGCAGCAGCTGCAGCATCAGCCGCTGCACCAGCAGAACAGCCGGCGCCAGGCCTACTCCAACAAGAGGCAGTTCAGCATCGAGACGCTGCCCGAGCTCTTCTCGCAGCCGCTGGGCTACGGCCACTCGCCGCGCATGAACCCCAAGCACAAGGGACTGGCCACCAACAGCAAGACAGAGGTCACTGTCTGAACCCGGGGGCGAAACGGGCGAATCGCAGGGCAGACAAAAGAAACCAAGCGGCGTTTGTAAGGGAAATCTGCAGATATCTTTTATATCCGAAGCCCAGCCGGCGAGACGAGGGCGAGAAATATCGTATCTGGAAGTTTTTTTTCCTCGTTATTGTTGACAATACTAATAATGACGTGAGTGATATCTGTTGTACTTTTTAAGACCAGTGGGTCGAGCAGCAGCAGCAGCAGCAGAGAAGCTGTGAAGGTGGCGGGTTGTGATTCTTTGAACCCGACGGCTCTTCTGAATAATTGAGTGGCCTCTGAGTGTGTTGGCACAGCTCTGTCCTCCCCCCCCCCCCCCCCCCCTCTCCCCTGCAACTCAATGACACCACACACACACGTGTTCAGACACACTGTTTACTCCTCAAACTAACCTCCAAGACTCCGAGGCTGTCAGCAAAGGCCCCTCAGACTCGGGCCTCCAATCAGCTCAGACAATGCCACTGGGGGCAGCAGATGAGATGAGGATGATCTGCACACACACACACACGCACACACACAACAACACAACACGTCAACAATTACAGAAGGTTCCAAGCGTCCCAGAGACCACTGACGCACACAAACAGACACACACGCTTGTCTCTCCCTTGTCGCAGCGGTTTGTTGAGCAGCTAATTCCAGCCACCGTCTCTTGTGGTGCTGTGGATGTTTACCTCCAGAGGAGAAAACCCCAGGACGAGGTGTCAGCGCCTGGAGGAGCGAGGGCACAAGAGCCCCTGGATCCAGAAAGGTCGTTCTAAAGTCAGCACATTCTCTCCCTGCCTGTCCCGCTGCCGCACACTGAGTTCCACAAATTAGACTTTGTTTGTGTGGGGAGAAATGTCAGCGCTGGTACAGACACTTCCTTCTCCCGGGAGGTGAACTCACGATATGTGAATATATATCGTGCACCTCCTCCTCCTCCTCCTCCTCCTCCTCCTCCTCCTCCTCCTCCGACATCCACTTCAATGCTTTCTGGCAGCAGCGTCATTTGTTTGCAAAGAAATGATTTCATAATGAGTTGCTGATGAATAACCCCCAGCGGTTTGTGTGTCTGTGTGTAGGGAGAGAAAAGCAGCTGTGCGTTCGGGTGACACTGTTTTCCCTCTATGGCCGCTGCTACACACAGCTGTGCGATGTATGTGTGGGTCTGCTGCGACGCTCTCACATTATCGGAGAGGATGAAACCACTCGTCACTGCTCTGCAATTTACTCCACTCTGTTAATGAAGAGCCCCCCCCCACACACACACACACACACACACACAACGAGGACAGCAAACAGAGAGCAGGTGCTGAAGTGAGTCCTTCAGATTCAGCTTGTTCCAGGATGGAATCGGACTAAGTTCTTTTTTTTTTATTCAGGACTAATAATAAATAATTCATTGACTCTTTTCAACGCATTGCAGTAATGTGATCATGTTTTCATACTGAGGAATATAAGGGACTAGAAGTTGAGTGTCAAATCTCTGTAAACCTCACATTGCAAGAAGGGTTCCTGGTTCGAATCCTGGGTTTCTCCATCCTCCTCCCACAGTCCAAAGACATGCATGTTGGGGTTAGGTTGACTGGAGACTCTAAATTGGATGTAGGTGTGGATTTGAATGATTGTGTATCTCTGTGTGTCGACCTTGTGATATGCTGGTGACCCGTCCAGGGTGAACCCCCCCCCGAGACCCTCAAACAAAAAGTAGTTTAGATAATGAATGGATGTATTCAACATTTCCTGCTTTCTCCTTCTAGAATGTGCTTCCAGTAGATTTGTCCACAGCGCCCACTAGTGTCAGGGTTCACCCCCACAGACCACAGCAACACACCAGTGTTTCACACAACAGCACAATTTCCTTTCCGTGTCTACCTCTGTGCTCTTCTGATCGATTTAGCTCCTTGTTGGTGTGGATCTGCTATTGCATGTAGAATATGCAGGTGATTAGGGTCAGCCATTAGTGTCCCCATGTAGATAATGCTTATTTGTAAAGATTCCCATTATTTTTCATTCTGCACTGTATGTTGTTGTGCATGACTTCTTGCCCCCCCCCCCCCCCCCCATTTCTAAGAGGGAGTCCAAAAAAAGCCACATTTATGGGAAATAAACCTGAAATATCCTGGATTCCCTCTTTAAAGGCAATTTAGCCGGAGCTGGGCTGAGAAACACAAGTAGCGTAACGACTTGTGAAAGCAATAACCGTGGCTGACGACTAATTAGTAATTACCTGAGCAATATATTACATTCTTAACTTCTCATTATGGAATGGCTTCAGTTCAGAAGTTCAGTTCTCTGCCTCTGAGCCTTCACATTGCGTCGGCAGCACGTGAGTCTCACCTCCGGCGTGCAGAGCAGCATCGAACCCGACCCACTGGTTCCATTCACCTTCTGGTTATCACGAGGACACCAGATACGCCGCAGTGCATATGCCTGGCACATGCTGCAGTCCATCAGACAGGTGGTGGGACCTAATCAAACAGTCGCGCTTACCAGTCACACACTATTTAGCAGTTCTTACTCGCTCAATCCCTCTCTCTCTTGCTCTGTCTTTCTCTCTCTCGCTCTGTCTCTCTCTCTCTCTCTCTCTCTCTCTCTCTCTCTCTCTCTCTCTCTCTCTCTCTCACTTGCTCCCTAACAGACTGTCATCTGCCCCCCCCAACCTCCCTCTAAGCATCCATCTCCGCAGAGGGTTGAGCGATGGGTACGATGCACTTGTCTGGCTTTTGGTACCCAGTGCTCTGTGCAAATCTCACTAGGTCCTCTCAGCATGTGTGTGTGTGTGTGTGTGTGTGTGTGCGTGTGTGTCTGTGTGTGTCAGTGTGTCGGGGACTATAATTAATGACAGAGTCAGTCCCAGCATGGCAGCCTCCAGATTTCCTTCCCCGCTACACCGTCGCGCTCACACACATGAAATCACTCAGAGAAACTCGAGCAGGATTCACACACACACACACACACAGACAGACACACAAACAGGAACGCAGCCTGGGACATGAGTGACCAGATGCTTTTTGATCCATTATTCACACTTGGAGATTTCCCCGTGCCAACATGTCACCTTTATATGAACCAAGCTTACTCTCTTGTCTCTCTATCTTTTTTTACTTGCAAGCAGAAATGTCATTCAGCCAAATTCCCCAATTTGCATCTCAATTTAATGGAGCCGTGCATGTACACAAGCAAATGAAGTGAGCGACAGAGTAAAACTTTAATGAGAGGGAATAAATTAGCAATATAATGCGTGTTCGTGCTGCTGCGGAGGCTTCTCCACTTTACCTCTCCAAGATGTGAAAACCCTGTTAAGCAAGCTGCTGGATTGGTGCACGGAGCTGCTGGCACGCCTTTGTAATAAGGGATCAGCGGAGAATGGGGATCATGAATACAAAAGCATCAATGGGATATGCATGGTGTGAATATGCATCAAACGCATCTGCGCCAGCGCCCGAGCAGAATATGTGATGTACAGTGTTGCAGGAGGTTGCACCGTCGCTTTGACTCTAATCCCCGTGAGGTGGCTTCCCGCTCAGTGGGTCACTTCACACCAAAAGCTTCCTGGCCTCTAAAAGCCCCGACCAAACTATTCTCTGGGGTCTTTCCTTAATCACTGGAAATGCATTAGAGGTCGAGAACAAGCGAGGAACGACAGCGAGTAAACAAGCAATATGCGTCAGGAAAGCAATAAGCGCCCAGCCGTCCTCACACTATCCGAACGTCTCTGTCTCTGAGTTCAGGAGTGAATGTGCTGATGAGCTAAAGACTGGGGGAGTGACTGCAGACGGCTTTAGATGATGGAGAGGCTGAAAAGAGGAATGGTGTTGCATGGACACAGCAGATATGGCAGTGGTTGTTTTTTAATTCATTTCTCTGGGTCGTCAAAATAAAACATAAATTCTTGGATCTATATCTCTGATGATTTCTAACTCTTTCCCAAAGAGACTTTAGCTGAAAGGGGAAAGTTGGTCTCTAATATGATTTGCACAGTTCAAAGTTATTGTTGTGTTTGGGTTTTGAACCGGGAGCCGCTCCGACTCCTCGAACACACGCTGACCTGTGGAGACGTAAAGCTACTGGTGACAAACAGAACTGGGTTGTTACACACAGTGGCAGCACTGGAACCAGGATTTACAGTCGATGAGGAACCGAGTCCGAGGACCAGCACGGATAAAGACTTTTTTTATCAACTCTTCAGTTTGTCAACGTCGCTCTGGACTGGCTGGCAGAGTTGAAACATGCTCTGTGAGTCGCTGATCCTTCTTTGGTGGATCTGCATCAGAGGGGCCATGCCGATGTGCTGGGAATCCGCTTGGTGGTTTCCCAGGATGTGTTTTTGTCCTTCGATGCTGGATGGACTCCTCTGACTCCCTCCAGGCAAAGTGAAGCCTGGACAAAAAAGCCTCTGATGAGCCACAGTTTTGCCTCTGTCATGGATGATGTACATACTTGAACTACATGCACAAAACACACACACACACACACACACACACAGGAAACAAGGAGCCACCGAGGTGTAATACTAATTATATCTTCCATACAATGTCCACAGATTTGTGGTAATGAAACGGGACCAAAAGCCTTGAATCAGGGGAAACTGAGTACACCTAACTGACGTGGCCCGAAAGCGCCGGCCTGCTGAGGCGGTTTCGGGTCGTCAGCGTAGAGTGCGTCTACTCAATCTCTCCTGATTGCTAACAGACTCTGGCGTCGCTGGCTCTTCTCCGAGCTAACTGACTGTTGTTTGTTAAACTTCCTCTATATTAAAGAAACGATGCAAGTATTCTACCGCAGGTTATCTGAATGCAACCTGGTAGACATACTTGGGCTCCATGATCCTTAGCAATATATAGATTATTGTGTACGGTTCAGTTTCTTTGTTTCCTGTCGGGTTTTTTTTTTGTACTGTGTTTTCTTTTTCTTTCTTTCTTTTTTTAAAAGGATTGATCTCCTGTCCAAAACAAAAACAAAAAAAAGTTAATTTGACCGATGGGAAGTTTAAAGTGCTTCCCGATTTTTGACTCCAGCCTCCCCTCCTCCCCCATCCCTCCTCCTCCTGACTCCCCCTCCCTCCCCACCAAAGGATGTCATACATTCGAAGCTTGCGATCGTTTCAGTTACATCGTATGGTAAACATGCATACATGTGTTTAATGTTAAAAGATATTGCATTGTATCCAAGTGCTTTGCCAACACGTTTGCTGAAAGACCGAAGGAAGATTCAGTGATTTCTTGTACAGCTTTTGCATCTGCAAACAAAAATGGAAAAATAACAAAAAAAATTAAATCATGCGTTGTTTCATGATAATTTGTAACAGGCAGCAATAGGCTGCTTTGGATTGCTATGTTCTACTTGTGTATATATGTATGCTGTACCACTTGTCTGCTGTGAAATTTGTTGACTACTCAGCTTATATAAGGGCTTTTTATAGATATAAAAGCAGACTGGGCAATCTGAGGTCACTCTGTAACTCGAGACGAGTCGTTGTTTTCTTTTCGAGACAAACTGAATTTTCATGCGTACGAAAAATGCTATTTAAATAAAGTTTTGACTGAATAACTGGCTGAAACGTCTATAGGCACTCATACAACGTTGGCCCATTTGTCCTGTTTGAATAAATCTTTCAAGAAATACGGCTGCTGGTCGTGTGTTCTGACTCTTTCTGTTCAGCAGAGGCAACATGTGAAGGAATCCATAGAAAAGGGGAATTTATACTGAAATGTGAAATGTGACTATTGATGCCACTCTAATATATGCAATTGTCGCCACTTAGCCTAGCTTCGAGACTGGATGTAGTGGGAACAGCTAGCCTAGCTCAGTCCGAAGGAAATCTGCTCACAAGCAGCTCTAAAGCTCCATAATTATAGTGTTACAAACGATTTCTTTGATAAACTTTTAATCTTAAACTTGTATGTGTCCAGATAAAATGTTGTGGTGCACTTTGTCCTGGATGCTTCTTGTGAACCACAACTTTCTCTCCAGCAACGTTGTTTTTGCCCATTTCCTGACATCTCACGTTTGCTGGCTTTCAAATATTGAAGCAAAATTTTCAAAAACATTGTTTGATGTGTACTTTGACTATTTTGTTTGGTTCATGTCCCATCCATTAACAAGGAGGAGGTGGGATTATGACCCATGCAGCCACCTATACAAGGTTTTGATCAAGATACTTTGGCTTATACTTTGGTTGTATATGTCGTGTATTATCTGTTTATTATCTGAAAATGACAAACTTCCTTTAATGTGAAGTTCAAAAATGTATTTGTTCACTTGAATATCAACTTGAATGTGTTTGAATCAGAGTTCAAACATATAAAAGCTGATATTATATCAGTGTTTAAGTGACGGAGCACAGATTCGCCATCGAGTCAAACCATCATTGTGGTGTCATGTCTGGTCGCACACTATTTTAGTGATGTAGAGCAGACGTGCAGCAGCCTGACCTGAATCCAGGCTTGTTGACGCTCGTCTAAAAGCATCATGGGAAATACAAAGAAATACAGAACTAAAAGGAGAAGTGGAGGAACAAGGAGGGTTCATGACCGGGGCAAATTACCACATATGAAAACTTTAAAGCAACGTCTACCGCAGTCTGATGATTTAAACAAGTGCATGATAATCCACCAGACAGAGTCCTGATAAAACATGCTCTCGGGTTGAGGTATAAAAACGGACAAACCACAGAAAGTCGACCAAAGAACTCCTCATCCCCCGACGGCAGACCGCACTGAAGAGTCTTTACGTGTCTTTGTTTTTCTCCCACCTCATCTCGTTGTCATGCCCAGCCTGAAGTCTGGGTCTCCCACGGAGGCGTCTCGCTCTGACATCATGTGGGATTTGACTGCATGTGATTCCCTCGGGTCAGGAGCGAGCTGCCAGTGTGTGTCTTAGAGCCCTCAAGTGTGTGATGTCATCCGAGAGCATGTAAAAAACCTTTTTGTGTCTTTCATCTGCAGCTTGTCTCGAGAGCAGCACACACACACACTCGTCTTTCAGTGGTTAAAGCTCGATGTTGACGCATTAATAACAGTGAAAAGGCAGTTCAGTGACACACATGCAGGGGTCATTATCAATCCATCATAAGGCGAAATCATAATCAAGTCTGTCCGACACGTTTAACCGAGACTGTCACTAACTGTTTGGCAGCAGCATCTTCACACGTGGATCAATAAACAAATCCCTTTAAGGATCGTCCGACTCATTTGATTTCCAAACCGCAGATCGCATTCTGACAGCAAATTGGTTTTGATGCTGATAATATCATTGCCCGTTTATCCTGCAATAAAAACGCAGTGTAAAGTGGAGCAGTCATTGTTTCAGGCCTGCAGAAATGTTACAGTATACGAGAGAGGAGGAGGAGGAGGAGGAGAGCAGAGAGGAAGAGGGGAGGAGCATGAAAATGGTTTGACCTCTAATAGCATTTATATTGACCGTGTTTACACGCAAACATTGGACCAGCTAATGCCGTCCTTCACGCACACAGCCGAGAGGAATAGAGCAAAGTAGGCATAGCTAATGTGTAGGCAGTGTGTTAAAGATGTTGAGTGTAAATGAGCAAAGATGTTTACACATGAGGACACATGGCTGCAGAACACTATAGAAAACAGTGTCATGTTTATTCTGCACGGGGGGAAAAACAACGTCAACCCCAGAGCCGGGAGGTGGAACCGGCTGCTTGTCACAGGAGGAACATGCAGCCGCACACAGAGGCCGAGTGGAAATTCCACTTTTTATGTTTTTAAAACGGCAAATTTCATGATGATCCTCTTTCATGTCGCTGCTCCCAGAGGCTTAAAAGACCAATTTGCAGCCGTCCTGCATATTTTATTTCGAGGGCTCTTACCAACCTTAACAAAAAATATGCTACTTCAGAATAAACCTCAAACATAGCCTCCACACATGAGGTCTGTTTGGAAAAGCCTGGTCCATGATGTAAAACAAATGCATTTATTATGTCTAGGAAAATAAACACATTAAAAAACACATACACTAGTTAAATACTTTATTTGTCTGTTTCTCCCCTTCTTACTTCCACACGACCAAAAAAATCATCTCTGCAACGGGAATGTTTGAAAAAAAAAAATGCTGTCCACCATGCAAAGGTATGTTTAACAGGGTACGTGTGTGTGCGTGTGCGTGTGTGTGTGTGGGTGTGTGTGTGCGTGTGTGTGTGTGTGTGTGTGTGTGCGTGCACAGCTCGAGCAGTGGTGGGCATCATCTCCAGCTGTCATTGATGTCACAGTTCATTTGTGTGTCTCAAGGGTTTGGACCAAATCCATCACACAGAGCAAAAAGCCAAATGCCACAATCCATGTCCTCTCTCTCTCTCTCTCTCTCTCTCTCTCTCTCTCTCCCCCCCCCCCCCCCCCCCTCCCCAATCCTGGGGCGCAGCACCAGTGTATAACTTCTTCTTATTCAGGTCAGAGGATATTTGAATATTGCATTACCATAAGTTTTGCAGCCATCCCACTAATACGCTCACTTACAGTATTGAGTGGAAAGTGTTCGCCGATATCATTGTCATCTTTGGATTTATTGCACTTAACAGTAGGATTCTGTGTCCTATTAACAGACATGTTGACTTGTCATGAGTAGGAGAAGCACACGGGGGTTCTAACAACATTAACCACGGTTCAGTGAGTCGTGACAGTGAGCCAGCATTTTGTTGAAAACCAAAAAAGCTCTAAAAGGAGGGTGAATGCTTGATTTACATTTGCCTGGTGGCCAGGAACACAAAAGGAAAATGAATGCCACTAATGTCAGCTTTATGTTAATTTCGTGCATTTTGTTTGGAGAGTCTAAGTGACAGAAATGTGAATTAAGACCCTTTGTGTGCCAGTAGGAAACCTCTCAAATGGATTATAGAATTGCCTTTAGAGGGTTGTGGAGTTTTTGGTTTGTAGGAATAGACACTGCCGTCTCGTTCTCTCCCAAGACCCAAGTAGCTACAGAGCAGTTCTGTACTGTACTTTAAAGGACAAAGGATGATGTCCCAGGCTGGGGGAGGAGGAGGACGTGTGTCCCCTTGCAGCTCAACCCTGCCGCTTTCGGTCTTCTTGTCGGTAGCAGCAGGCCAATCAGCTGCACGGTGGTCCACCAATAAGCATGTCCTCTTGGCACAGACCTGACAGAGACAATAGTTTGTCTCCTGGTCGAGCGGCAGGTCGAGGGTCAGATGAAGACAAACCAGAGGAAATCAAGTCTCTCTCTGTGGTGCACGGTGCATCCTGCCACAAATATTCCTCCCCTTGCCATGTGGAGGCAGCTCTGGCATTTCACCAGCCCACCACCGTGCGTCCTATGAATGGATTTCAACCTGCACCTGACAGGAGCAGATAAGGCCGGAGCTGCCACACAAAGCATCTCCCTGGACTTGATAATGACAGGACAGAGAACCCAATGAATGAAAGGAAGAAATAAAAAACACTACAAAGCCAGACGGAAGGAGGAGGAGAAGGAGGAGGCGGCAGCGGAAGAAGAATTCACTCTCTGATGACCTACTGTCAAACAGAGACTGAGACTGTGCCAGATAAAACCAGAAGAAGAAAAGGGAGGGGACAAAGGAAAACTAAAAAGAAAAAGGGAGATGACATTTCCTGCTGTGCGGGGGGGTGGGTGGGACACAAGACTGTCAGAGGCAGGAAGAAGACAAAGGACGTCTTCTACGTGTGTGTGTGTGTGTGTGTGTGTTTGTGTGTGTTGCTGCAAGAGAGAGACAGACGACCAGAGCGAGCAGTGGGAGCGTGGAGGTTAATCCGGCTAATGCTGCGGTGGACTGGGGAGTTCACAGCTGGAGACAGGGCCATGGAGAGCGGAGGAAGTGATGAGCCGAGTGGTTCGTGGGGGCTAAGTGACACAAAGAGCTAAAAGCATGTGGATTTGACTTGTTTGATTTCCACTGAGCTGCTCTAAAGCACATCCTTAGACCCACGCTGCCCCCTTTAAACATAAGAACCTATATCCATGAGCAAAACAGTTATTCATCCAAAATAAGCAATGTTTTCCTTCTTCTGCCTCGTGTTTTGTCCATTTCCGAAGGATTTGATTCTCCTAAAGTTTGAATATGAATCTGAAAACATGTTTTAGTTGGTTAATAAGCTGCCGAAGATTTAGAAGAGAAGCTCGACAGAACTGGAACGCTTGAACGAGAGTTATTAAGAAGTATCAAGGTAATAAGATCTGTGTAAGGGGGGGATTATAATCACAGGCGTAACAGTGTGACTCTGACTATGTGCTCATTGAAAGACGGCGGTGCACACACAGGTGTTTCAGCCTTTTCACACACACACACACACACACACACACACTCACCCTGTGCTCTTTTATTCATGCAATAATATGCAACCATTAGCATTTTATTTTCCCGCTTTCTCATTACTCCGCATCCCACAGAAATCCCGCTCCTTCTTTCTTTCATCTTCAATCAGTAAATTATCTTTCATTCAAACACACACACACACACACATACACACACACACACACACACACACACACACACACACACACACACACAGGAATCTGCCGACAGCTCCATCAGTCTGGTCAGCTGCAACCAGCCGTCAACACAACCAGGAGTGTGACAGGCGGACAAAACATAATAAAGTACGCGTGTGCGGGTGCATGAGGTTGTAATTACGAAGAAAACCAAGTTCTGTGGTACACACACACGCACACACACACACACACACACACGGGTGGTGTTTTGATTGCGACATCTGTACCGTTAGTGCGCTGGATGTCTGGCGTGAATAAACACAAGCGACTGAGCTGTTAAATTCCCACCTGTTGGAAATTAGATTGTGAGTCTTATTGGTTATTCCAGTATAATTACACAGCAAGAACTAAACAGAGAGAGAGGTATATATTCACCTCTTTGTTAGAACAGACACCAAAGTCAACCGTTAGTGAAATGTACAACATGTGTGTAATTCTGTTTATTACTGAGGGATGATTAGAAGTTTATATGAGAGTGAGGAGAGTTTGTGTGAGAGGAGAGAGTAAAGAAATGATCAGACGAGAGGGAAGACAGAGACAAAGACAGTAAGTGAGATGAATAGAGGAAGAACGAGGGGATTGAAAAGATCAGGTGAACGATGGAGAGCAAGAAGGAAGAGTTCCACAGAGATCGTGGTGCTATTAGATGGATGTCCTCCATCACTCCCCTCCATCCACTGCTTCATAAACTCAATTAAACTGCAAGTCTCCTGAGAGGTCTACACTCTCCTCCTCCATCTATCCATCTAGATCACTCTTTCCATCCCTCCCCCTCTAATCTGGCGGGAAATCTACCTGTTTTTGCCGCTAACTCTCTGTTCTTTCCCTCTTCAGCAGCAGGCCACGCCTCGTTTGTCAGGGGCAACATAACAGAGGAAATTAAAAAATATCCCCGTGCAGTTCATACATCCTCTAATCTTCACCTCGACCTCATTAATCTTTGTCTGACATTTACAAAACCGATTCTTAAATGTTTAATTTCTTTTCTTGCTTTCCGTCAAAAACTTATATCGAGGGACCTGGGTTTTTATTACCACGATGTCGAGTGATTTTTCTCCCGTCTTCAGCTCAAGAACAACGGGGATATCACAAGAGAGGGGAAAACCGAGACAAGCGCCCGGGACGACTTCATAAAACGCAGACAAGCCCCAATCAATACATCTGCTTTAAAGGGGGGATGATGGGAGATGGAGAGGTGGGCGGCGGACAGCACATAAAACTGATGGATGGGGAGAGCCAGGACCTACTGCACAAAATTAATTAAACTTAAGGGAATTCATGGTGATTGGACACATCTATAATTACTCTGGCTTGATCCTCATGTGCATGTGTGTGTAATGATCTCATCCCAGCGTGGGCTGGGTTGTGTGCGGCTGACACTAGAGTGTACAGTGCTGTTGTGTGTGTTCTCTCTCTCTCTCTCTCTCGAATGAAGTCTTTGGACGTAAACTCCCAGTCAGTAAACCAGTCAGTCATGGTGGAGCGGGGCCCACTCAGTCAGTCTGGTAGTCAGTCACTCCGACCTGACCTGGAATTCACCCACAATCAATCAGCGAGCGTTCACTGGGACGACGCTTCTCCCAGTACGTTAACTTTTATCTCTCCGCTGAAACTCTGCTGAGTGCAGCACTGTCGTACACCACCTAGTCACAATGTGCTGCTGCCGGCTGATACCTGCTGATTAGCTGGGAGTTATGTGACACGCGTAAGGAAACACACTGACCGGAGCCGTATTTCTCTGGATCAACTCTGGAAAACATTTGGCACAAGTAGAGTCTTGACTTTCTCCGGACTTTTCTTTTCACATGCAACGCAGCAGGAGGAGCCGACGTCTGTGCAGAATGTTTTAAAGATAATTTTGTGGTCAAATAAAGTTGTTAGAGAATTTTGAATTCATCAACTTCCTCTGTTACACCAATATTAGCAGGTATATACAGGTTTTCTAAAAGTGCTTAAAAAGTGCCAGTAGAGGACTTTGCCTTTTTCCCAATTGTCTTACCCAGGTGAGTCACGTTCAACGTAACACATGAGACATAAACAAACAAGTTAGAAACCAACACTTCACGAGCAGGAAACATAACAGAAGAAAAACCCATGCAGACACTTTTGTATTTTTTAACTCGAGTCTCTCTTTCAAACTCCAAGTCGACTGAATGATTTTACAGTGACGGATGTGCTTTCTGCAAGAGATGACAAAGTGGCTATTTATGCACCGACGCCCAGAAGTTAAATGCGAATCATAATTTCCACCGCAAAAAGTGCAGTGTCAGCGTCTAAACTGTTAAAATAAAGAATCTGCTTATGTAAATCCATTGTCATTGCAGACAAAAGCCAGATGTGAGTGGGTTTTCTGATTAGTGGAAACGGGGGCTGCGGTTTCCTTGGGGAGAAAGAAAATCTTACCTCATATCACTACGGTTGAAAAAGTAGATAATAGATCCACTGCTTAACTGCAGGCGCACCTCAACAGCTTCGCACTAATCCTAATTCATCTTCACACAGACACGTATAATTTTGTATGTTCGCGTTAAAAGCCATCTGCTGAAATTCAGGATTCTATCAAATGCAAGTCAGGACAACCAAACACAAAGTCCTGGTGAACCGGACGTCTCTGAGAAGCCTCAATCGTCTCCCCACTTTTATTAGATTGGAACAAATGCCCAACGCTCTCCTATACAGAGCTATTAATACAATATCCATCACGATATGAATCATGGGGGAGCAATGGCTGTGTGATGATGATCCTGTCACTCTCCATCACGACTCTCTTACTGTCGCTGCCGATCCTCCGCTGCACCACCACCATCGCTCACCATCACCGGAGCCGCACTTATTCCAACCAATTATCATTTATCAGCTTCATCTCAGGCTTTTGTTCCCTTTTCTCCAGTTCTCTTCTCCCACAGGGTCGAGCTGCTGCATTACGTCAAAGAGATAATCATATAAAAACAATGTGAGTGCACAGTTCTTTCTATTTGTGTCAGGTTTTGAGCAACATTATATAAAAATAGTTTTTTTTAAATAAGGAAAACAGACATTGTGGGTCGTGCGATATAGTGAAGTGGAGAGCGAGTCACATTCTCTTTTGTGCGACACAAACCATGAAAATCCAAATCAAATTCTTGGAAGTAGTTGATTTATCACAACAGAGCAAGTCAGCTGGCCAATCAGAGCAGGCCCTCTCCTATAATGCGCCTTAAAGGGAAAGGAAGTGTTTCAGACAGAGGCTGAAAAGAGGAGCTGCAGCAAAGGACAATCTGAGGATGTTTTCTGAACATAAGAGCATGTGAACCTTTTACAATAAAAACCCAAATTGAAATTTGGATATGAGCAGCATATTCATCTCTTTTGATAGTAAAAGAAGCTCCATAACATTCACATTATTCTAAAATCTTGGACTGATTGTTGATAGATGGAAAAAAAGTTATTGTATCATGGTAAAATCCTTGTAAACTGCTGTGAGAGACCAGAAAACCTGGCAGCTCTGAATGGGGAACGTTTCCTAACACCAGATAATTGTTTAATTGCTGTGGGCACACACGTCCATGATGAACCAACTTCTACATTTCTTCAATTTTTCTACATGTCTCCCTATTTAACGGTACGTCAGGTTCAATTTGCATTCCCACTCACAAACGTCACTGTTCTGATTCCCCTCGCACCTTTTAATCAGCCACATCCCCCGGTAATACATGTGACACCTGAGAGCTGCAGGATTAATCCACTACAGCTTTGCAGTCGGTGCGCCTGCCTCTCCCCCTGCGCCGCAGTGAACGGTTCGATCCCAGTCACTTCAGGTTAAATCAATCCAGTCTGTCTTTGTGATCGCTGAATGAAGCCGTGATTGCAGAGCATTCAAACACAGAACCAGAATAGTCTTATGGGCCAAACAAATCCTGACTGTGACGCGTGAATGCAGAATATCCTGCCTGTGTTCTCTTATCGTCTGTGTGAGTATCTGCTGGTTCAGGGTCAGCTCGTAGGCGGATGTGATGGCCGTGTTGTGCAGTTACAACTACAACACTTGACAGCAGCAGAGGAGAAAGTCAGGGATCCTGCAGCTCGGTGTCTTGTATCCTCCCTGCTCTCCGATTCTCTCTGTTTTCATTTCTCCAGCCCCTGTCTCTCTGTGATATGATCAATCTTTCATGATTTGAGTCGGGAGGAAAAAACGCCTCCGAGCAGCGAGCAGCAAAACGCTGCAGCAGAGAGAAAGTTTGAGGGAACAGAACAAAATTGTGTAAATGAAAAGTACCGCTGGACAAAAATGTATGAAGATTGTCGACTAAGAATAAAATAACAAAGAATAATGAAAAACACACACAAAACTGTTGCAGTAGCTAGACGGAGATACTTACAGGAGAATATTGAGTCTAAAGGTTTGAATCTGGTTGTGTTTAGTTTGTATTCTTCCCCATGGGTGTGTTTCTTTGTGTGCCTCCATCTAATTCTGTTTGTGTGCCCCTCCTCTCATTGGTTGGACCCAGCTCTCGGTTTCTTTAGCATGACTTCGCCATCTTTCACAAACTTTGTTCAGGGCCTCTTGTTCGAGCTCATAAGTAAATTCATCCGCACGGAGCAGGGCTCGCTCACATCTGGAAAAACTGTCCAGCTGCTGTTTTTACTTATCCTGCGATGGTGCACCACAGTCTTCCCTCGGCCAAGCAGTCGATTTGCATTATAAATATGTTTGGGTTGCATTATAAGTTGAGTTTAAGTGTATTCTTCAAATGTCAGCAAAAAGATCAGAGGAGTGGGTCGGAGTGGCTCTGAGATCTTCACTCTTTCATGATTGCTGAAAGTCTCCGGCTGCTTCAAAAGATTTTCTGTGGATGAATAATCGGGTGGTTTGCCACCGCGAGAGGAATCAAATATTTCTAGTAACAGTCAAGATTCAAGTTAAGTAACATAATCCTGTCGAAGGGGAAAATTTCCTCAGCTTATACTAAATTGATTTCAGCACACAAACAGTGAGGACTATCCAAAGGGGACAGATGTTCTCAATTGTTGTTTAACAAGACGATTTGTCTTTTAGCTCGTTCCCATGCTTCCGTTTCTGCCAACTGCCAGAACTTCTCTCCATTTATGCCTTTTTTTCCTCAGTAGCATCCTGGGACATCTGGGTTCGCTTTATCACATCTGCCACTCTCTGACTGCTAGTAACTTTTAAGAACTTTCTTTTTCTTTGTGCTCCTCCACTTCCACTTCCACTTACCACAGTTTTTGTGGAAGTCATCTGTCGTTGTCCTTCCTCGTAATTTGTCCTTGCAGCTCGGTCTTTTCAAGGCACCGTTCCAGGCTTTGGTTCCACAGAGTCTTTAACCTTTCCAACCTGACACCTCACAGGTTTAAAAACACACAGCTCGCCTCGGTTGTCAATTAATGCACTTTTACACAGCGTCTCATCTCGGCCTGAGGTTGAACTGGGTTTAAAGTTCTCCCCTGACCTGCTAACACCGAGTCAGTCCGGCTGCTGTTGCATGTCGTGACCTCATCTCCATGATGGACTGGCTCCAAAGACCTCCAGTGGCTTAACTGTCCATGTAAATCTTTTACCTTTGGCCCTATACCTGACCTCACACCTGTAACTGACCTTGTGTGTGTGTGTGTGTGTGTGTGTGTGTGTGTGTGTGTGTGTGTGTGTGACATAGAGTGTGATAGTCCTCGTCTCAGCTGGTCTAGATGCTAATGCCTTTATCACAATTCAGAATAATGTACTGTGAGCGGGTTTTGAGTTTGAGGGGCGAGGACGTCAGTGGTGTCATTTTGAAGAGAGTTAATTGATTATTGTAGATTAAAGGTCAAATGATGTCCACACTTCATTTATGTTCGACCTGCTCAGATTGGAGTTCCACTTCCAAGCCACTTTTCAAATTATAATTTTTTTGAAATGTATCTGATGTGTACTTTGACTCTTTAAATGGTTCCATGTCCCGTCCACTTACTTGGAGGAGGTGAACTATTCTGCAGCCAGCCACCAGGGGGCGATGGAGATGCTGTTTTTCACTTTTGGGGAGCAGTCATCCGCCTATATGGTTGAGAGTGACAATCTGTTTATTCATGCTCCAACGACATAGGGTGTTTGATATGATCATAGCGAATATATTTTATTTTCACAACTGACACTGCCCCCTATTCACACATCACAGTGATATCTTACACACACACACACACACACACACACACACACACACACACAAACTAGTATGCACTAACGTTTGAATCATCCGTATAAAAACTGGAGGTTTGTTTCTCTGACAGTTTGGTTTGACATTAACATTTATTCTTACCGAGGCAGCAGCATGAAACACCTTCGGGGGAGTGAAGATGAAAAAGTCTCAGTGTGAAATGTTTATTTGCTGCTTTTCCACTTTTTTTCAGTTCACGATGACAAGGGCACTTATTTTATATTATCTGAAGTTGCAGAGCGTAGGTTCACATAAATGTGTCTCCGTATTCTGTCTGGCAGATGTGAGAAGATTTGAAAGAAAAATGTAATGGATAGTCGAGGTGCTGCTGTTCTCATCCACTCAGCTCTGCTATAATCAACTGCTGTGATATAATACGTTACTGTGTTCTGTGAGACAAATGACTCTAATAGGAGGACAAGACAACAAAAGGGAGGAGGTATAAAAAACAGACTTTCTTCATAAAACGGATCTAAAAGTGGGTTTTTACAGTTTTTACACTGGAGCCAGTGTTTCTATCGTTGATCCAACAGAACAAAAGAGAAAAAATAAGGTTCCACCGTCGGCACTCGTTCTGTTTGCAGTGACGTTCTCTAACCATTGTAAAGGTTTCCATCGAGGGGACGTAGCAGTGCTGGATGCAGAGGACCAGGGAGGAAGCCAGCTGGCTGAACTTCTCATCCTTCTAACCCAGAATCTGTCCTCTCCCTCCTCTGTTACTCTATCTCCTTCCTGACGGAGATCTGGTCGTCTACCAGCCGCTCTACTTTCACGATCTGCGTCATGGCTTTGTCTACATGTCCCATCCACTAACATGGAGGAGGAGACCTACTCTAGAGCCAGGCACCAAATGCAGATCGAGATGTTTTATAAAGACTCGATGGTAAAGAGAAACTTGAAGGACATAGAGTGTGTTATTTAAGACTAAAGTCAAAACTCCAAGACTTCCTAAATTCCCTGAGATTTTTTAAATATATACTTTGCTTAAGCAGCCTGAGAGTGTTTTGGTTTTCATTCCCCTGCATTTAAATCATTTCAGTGTGCTTGGTATAGATAAATACCCCAAAAGAAGACAAATTAGGTCTGGAACATATTGTTCCTTTCAAACACAACCAGCCTTGATTACCTCGACAGCTGCACACCATACCTCCGGTGCCAGAATATCTGTCCTGTGTAGGTAACACCGCTCTGAAATGTTGCCATCAAGTGGAAAGTGTGTGAAATGCTAAACTGGGGATTGTTGCCACTGAGGAATTTAAAGCTTCCAGGCCTGCTCTAATTATAGAAAGCTATATCACAGTTTGAAATCAGATTCTACTTCGCCAACAACAGCAACTGTCTGGATATGTGCTGATGCTGATAATATGTGTAATTTGTCTATTAATACCCATTTAAGCTGTCTTTAGTTTTCTCTGGAGGAGCCTGCTCTTTTCACTCTCTCTTCACCTCCTCTTCACATCCTCTCCATCCCTCACAACTCTCTCTCTCTCTCTCTCTCTCTCTCTCTCTCTCTCTCTCTCTCTCTCTCTCTCTCTCTCCGCCTCCGGCAGAATCCACAGTGACCCGATCAGCCACCAAAGTCCTGCGACTACACACTACACTACACTCCTCTAATGATCAACAAAATGGGTTTGCAGCCCTGATTCAGCTGTGGATACAACTACCAATTTATCTGTCTGTGTGTCTGTTTGTGATTGCGTGTGTGCGTGTGTGTGTGTGTGTGTGTGTGTGTGTGTGTGTGTGTGTGTGTGTGTGTGTGTGTGCGTGTGCGTGTGATGGTAGCTACCAGAAAGATAAATACACAACGGCAATTTCCTGCACTGGGATTGCATGCGTGCTATGGTTTTGGATTATTTGACCTCACAGGATATTTTCAAAATAAAATAGAGAGAGACAAACTGTTACCGTACCTCTTAAAGAAAGAAATTACATTTTAGGAAATGCACTTTAATGCTCTGTTGTTAAATGAGGACATCAACATTACTTCTCATGTCCTCTGATCTGCAGGTCAGACTGACGTGCAACATTAATCCCAGAATGTACTCAGTCGTCCTGAATTGGTTCCTTCTGAGAACTACAGGTGATGTTAGATAACTGGCAACAGGTCAAACATCCAAATCATCTTCTAAACGAGATCATCAATGAAGATTTTTTGACACTTTTCAATAAGAACCTATCCTTTCAAGTGATTTTGGTTCTGATGTTACTTAAAGTTCTGAATAGCACAGAACAGGCATCATGTGCACACACACACACATTCATGTCCAGATGGGACGACCCAAGGACATTCAGGGAAACAGCTGCAAATGGCGAGTGATGCGGTAAAAGGTCTCGGGGACAGTTCACGTATACTTACACATCTATGTATTTATGCAAGGACGTGGCAGTTACCCTGGCCTTGGCTGGACGTGGACAAGGAGCACACAGCAGCTGCTGACCCGTCCGATTCCAAAGCGCTGACCTGGCCAGCTGGTTGGCCGCTCCCCAGCTGGTTGCCTGTGGTGTTGGCTGACAAGTTAGAGGGGGGGCGGGGGGGTAAACGAGGCAGGGTGGAGAGGTGGAGGAGCGTCAGATCAGGACAAAGTGAAGGCGAGAGTGTCACCCCTTCGTTCTCTCGCTTTGTGTCAAACGCTGACAAAGTTCGTTTAATTCAATTCTCAAGTTAACGCCAGAGATCAAATCTGAGCGGGAGCGACTCATAAACAACTGGGACATGAATATTCTGACTGTGGGTGAGTGTCTGTGCATTTGAGCAAAATAACAACACCATGAGACAAAAGCACTGTGACATTCAGGGACTCTGGTCGTTTATGTTCTCTGGATTCGCATGAGTGCTTTTATAAAGTTATCCTAAAGGAAAAACTCAAGGGAATTGTTTGTAATGGCTGCGAAGTCTAAGCCCATTACGGCTAGAAGGCAAAATGGATAATGGAAAAGGATAGAGGTTAAGGAACAAGGTCAGAGGGAGGCCGAGGAGGACCGGAGAGCGGAGGAGGAGCAGCCGAGCAAAGAACTCTCTGGGTAATTAGGGATCGTGAGAGGGAGCAAATAAGCAAGCAGCGATGAAATGGAAGAAAATAACGGAGAAATAGACGGGAGACGAGAGGACTGTGGAGAAACAGGTGAAACATGAAGAGAGGGTGAGCATCCCTGAAGACAGGAAGTGGGAGAAAAGATGGGGGGAGGATGAGGAGGCTCGAGATGGGAAGGTCGATAATAAATATGGCGATTGGTGTGAGAAGGAAGGAAAAGAGGGATGAGAGTTAAATGGGTGCAAAGACGGATATCCTCTTATTTATTTATTTATTTTTGGGGGGGGGGGGTTAGAGAGGCTGCTGTGACGTACTGACGATCATTCAAAGTGACACTTGCAGCAGAGATGAAACCATGTCCGAGCAAGCATGACTGGACAAGAATAATCGTCACACTTTACTGATGTGGCGCACACAACATTTAGCCCGACTCCTGTGAGACTTCAACAGATGTGGAGACGACTGTCCCAACAACACTTATTTGAACGAATTGTTTTTAGCGTCGGAGGAAATCGAGGAGTCTCTGATGCTTGTTTGGGTTTTGCTGTTGGAAACCGTCTTTGTGGACATTTTGGTTTATGTTGAATGAGAGATCAGAGAAACAAGACTTTTCCACGACGCAGGAAACAAACGATAGATGTTTTTTCAGCGACTCACAACTCAGAGCCTGACACTCAGCCTCTACGCGCTGCATGCATTCATTATTCCTCGCTCTCAGTGGCAGGGTAACCTTCAAACATGCTACAGCAGTCCCTTAATTATGCATATCAGGGCTAAATGAAACATCAGACCTCGGGGAGCTGCTTTTTTCCCCCGATAAAACCTTTAGTCGAGCTCAGGAAACTGCGGCTTTTAAACACTTACCTGTTAAAAGCATCCATCTGTCTCTCACCTTCACAGTGGCACACACACACACACACACACACACACACACACACACTTTCACTTCTCATTTCATTTGCAGTGTTACAATCCACTTGATTTTGTGTGGTTGACTTCTGAACCACTCACTCACACTACTTTGCAGCGTTGTTCTGTTTGCTCCACCACTTTGGACTGAACCATGTTCAAACACATAAACACATTTCTATTTGTCCCCTTTTTGATTTTGATTTATGACCAAACACCTGCAAAACTAATGACGTTCCCCGTGGCAAACACAAAACAAGTGGAGACACATTCAGGGGACAGCACACAAACTGACACAAAGACGAACAAAATAATAAAGAAATAGGCAAATACATAAATAAAGAAGGAAACAAATCCAAACAAGGATTATAATGAGTTTGCTCATAGTACAAGATGGCGTGTGTATGTGTGGACTGAGGGTAGTTGTGTGTCTGTGTGTCTGTGTGTGTGTTTGTGTGTGTATATTTTCTATAACATTGTACTAATATATACACATCTACATATGTGACATGTTCCTGTTTATGCTGGATGTGTAAACAGCCACATGTTTGGTAACACATCTGGAGTAAACACTTCAAATGATGAAATTGTAAAGTCAATGTTGTGAAGAATATCTTGATGCAACTATTCTAAATGTCGCTAACAGATTGCTACATGTACTTTGACAGCCACACTTTAGTTATGTACTCCTATAATTATGATGTCTAAATAGTGAATGTATCAGGTTTAATTTATTCATAACTCAGTATTCATATTAAAAGGACCATAGCTAAAACAGAGCCTGTAGGAGTGGAAGAGAAGTCACCCCTGTGTGTCATGGGAGGATACGTCACCACAGCAAGAGGCTCAGTGTTACTCACTGGCTTCTGTCACAGAGGTGCTGCCGTGCTAACGACTCTGGCCCAGGCTGACGGTGACCTTGAAGTTTGACAGAAGGTCAAAGTTTGTCAAACGACACATGCACGCTCACGATCGTGCTACAGACCGAGCTGATTCAGCTGCTCACCCACGGGTGGCGAGGACAGAGAGGGAGTGAGTTCATCAACAGCTCTCTCTTCGGAGGGGCGCGGGGGGGGGGCTGATCTACAGGCCACGGAGCAGGTCTGCTTCACATCTGTCTGCTTCACATCTGTCTGCACAGTGAGATCAGGATTCACTTGAGCTCAGACATGACAGGGTGTTTTTGTGATGAATGTCCAAACTGAGCAAAAACCATGAACTACAATCATTGTTGTGAACTCAATGTAGAATATCTTTACCCATAGAAGAAGTTGACCCTATCCCCAAACTGTGCCGTGGACATTGCAAACATAATATCTTTACAGGATGTCTTGCGTTCACCTTTTTTCACTTATTAGGTTGGCTGTGTGTCAGTATTAAACTAGATGAAGTGCACAAATGACCTTCTACTTTTCTCCAAGAGGATCTGGTTTTGCTGAGTGTTCACTTTCCTCTGAACACCGTCACAGGTGGATCTTGTTGCAACATCATTTATTGCTGGTCATGGATATAAAGTTTTTTTTTCCCCATGCAAACATTTTAAGTTTTATTTTGAAAAGTAAATGTAGAAACTTGTAAATTACATAAATGTTATTCAATAGAAGAGTAAATTAGTTCGTAAATAATGTGTAAAATATGTTTACCAGTAGTAGGAACTGGTTAAAAATCAATCCTCCGTTGGGAAAAATATATTTAAACTTCAGACAGTGTTAAATAGGTTTAGTGCTCATGAAGAGAAAATAAGTCAAAGTGAATTCTCATTAACACTTAAAAGCACTTAGTGTAAATTGTGAATAACACTATGGATGTTATTTAGCTCCTAACTCGTTTAACACTTTGCAGTGGAGTGTAAATTATTCACTGTGTAGTGTCTCTGTTATTGGTTCTTGATGGAAATCTATAGAAAGTGATGCAGTGATATTGATTCTGCAGCTGCTGCAACACAAGATTAATTTCCCCGTGGGGACAATAAGGGATCTTTGATTTGATTTGACTCAACGCTCTAGACGGTTTACTCTGGGATTTGAAATCACAACCTCTTAAATAAAATCTATCTGTTGTTGTGAGGACATCTGGAGCTGGAGAGACAGAGCAACAGAGTCCCCTTGTGGATGAGGGAAGAACTGCAGTGAGATAGTGCAGGAGGTAGAACAGGTGACATGATCTAATCAACTGCTTTATTCCCATTATAAGAGTTTTCCTTATGTACATTAATTCGTTTTATACACTTAAATCACCAAAGTCTAAGATTTTCACATAATGTAACACACATTTTTTTTTTTTATTTCATATTTTGAAGGTGTGAAGTCCATGTTAAATGATAAGGAACAAACCAGAGAGTCACAACATTTGCAGTCAATGGCTTTATGTATAGGACAGATTACAAAAAAGAAACAATTACACAAACCATACAAATAATATGTATTTAACATATCCACCATAGTTAGAGTATTCAAATAGGGAATAATATCCATAAATAAATGTTATGAATTTCACATTACAGGTCACGGCCCACCAACGACACGTCACAGCGAGGAGGGGCGACCTGTGCAGTAATACATTTCAGTGGTCCGGTTAGCATGTCAGTTAGCTGAAGGCAAAAAAACAACAGAACCCCGGATTCACCTGAGCTTTCTGGCCTCTCGAAGCACGATTCAGTTTTTAATTTCTTTCAAAGTATCCAAATACTTAAAAGACGTGAGGTTGAGCTTTGAGCAGCGACTGCTGGGAAGGTTGTGTGTGCGTGTGTGTGTGTGTGTGTGTGTGTGTGTGTGTGAGAGGTTTGTTTATTGCAGGAGAACACGGTGAGTTAAGTTAATGCTGGTTTATTGACTCTGCGGTTTTCTTTTTCCTGTGCCTCTTCCATCCTTCACTCTGTCTGTTGGCTCATGAGGTTCAGTGTGTTTCATGTAAATCAGATCAACTATAAGCACGTGATCCACTGTGTGTGTTATCTAGAGCTTGAACAGATATATCTTCTTTCTAATGGCAAAATGCAGCGGTTTAACTTCGCCTAATTTTTTTAAAGATATTTAGGGTCGGACATTCATGCAATTAATTGAAAACTTCACAATGTACCATCTGTGCTAAGCTATAACCACGCCAGACTGCAACCAAGCCACCGGGAAGATGAAGGCACAGAGATGTATTTTGAATCAAACACACTCTGGTGGCTGTTAAAGGACTCAAGCATCAGCTGTTAATAAGTCAACAGGGCAGAACTTCATGTGCAATTGTTTAGAATTATCCACATGGCAACTGGAACATAGGTATTTAAAATAAGAAAAAAAAAAAGAAGAGTATCAGTGATCAGCATCTACCTCTGGAGGTGGGGGCACAGGCCAAGAGGCACAACTTATGTGACGTTACTGCGATGTAGTTTACTTTTAGTCGATTTTAAACAAAATAACCGAGAAAACTCATTTCATTTTCCAAAACTGAACAAAAAGCCCTCACCTCCATCACCAGGGTTTACTTTTGTACGCACAGACATAGGTGAATCTATGGTGACCTGATCCCAGTCCTGCTATAGAGATAAACACGTTATCTTATCTCTTATATAAGCTTAAAACCTCTCAGCTCATGAGGCACCGGTCACACATTGTTTGTCCCTTCACAAACTCTGTGACAAGTGGAATGACAATGGAAGGTTTGGTAAGGAGGCGACCGGAAAGAGGCTGAACTCAGGAGAAACAGAGACAAATATCAAAAAGGTACAAAATGATCTCTGGGGAGAAATGCAGGCGACCAAATAACAAAAAAGTAAAACAAAACAAAAAAATGCTAAATTAAAATCTGATCATGACATTTAAAGATTAAAACTCTATTTTCTATCTATATATTAACCCGCATTCCATTGATTTGAATATATTAAACATACCTATGCTAAAGTGATCAGATTCATTCCATTGTAGTCAGCAGGAGATGATTCTCGCTGGAGGAACCATGCGTGAAACCTGATAAGTGCGGAACTGAAATCCATATCGAAACAACTTCATTAAATAAACAAACTCTTATGATAAATAAAATGTTGCTATACCAACAAAAACACTGTTTATTATATATTATACTATATATGAATGCACCAATGTGCTAAGAGGTATATTAATGTGTTAAATCTATAATGAAATACACTTTGTTGCCATTTACTTCTAAAAACTCTTTGAGGAGGCAACTCATCAAATCTTCCGTGTTTTATCAAATCTCGATATAATAGACTTTGCTGGTCTTGTGAAATTAAAACTTTATAATTGATCATTAATATATCACATTTCAACTGACCAAGGCACCATCAAATTTCATCAAGTGGGCAGGGAGTCACATTCACCGACCCACTGGATTTTAAGGAAGAAATATAATAATTTTAAGAATTGAGGTTTTGTCTATCAATTATAGCTTCATATACTGCTAAGAAAGACAAAAGGACAAAAAGACAGACAGAAAGAAAGATGAACTTGAGACATATTAGTGACTGACTACAATGGAAGTGACCTCGGACACTGCGACTCTCAGGTTAGACGTTTCTGCCTCCGTTGATGACGTTGCCCCCTGGTGGTGCGATGTGGATCGAGTCCAGGATGGGCCGCAGTATTTGGCCGAATGGTCTGAAGACAAAAGAAAGGAAAGAGTCGATAAGATTCTTCACACATATTCATACAGGCGATGTGTTGCTGCCACAACAGAAACAAAATGACGCAAGGCAGCATTTTGAAACAGATGACGGGTTGTTACTGAGCATGTGAGCCTCTGTCTTGCTCGGATCTTATCAGTGAACAGACATGATCATGTGGTGTCGGGGAGGGGGGGATGAGTCAGCTGAAGGACTGAGGTCTACACTCACGTGGAGAGGACTTCGGACGGAAGGTCGGTGATGTAGGAGGGGATGGTCCTGCCCGTCAGGAACTGAGCCACCTCGTTGGTGAAGGTGTTGCAGTTGTGCTCAAACAGACGATACCTGTCCCCTCTGAACCAGGAGCGAATGGAAAACATTTAATAAATCAGAGCTAGTGAGGACAGATCATATAATCCCAATGAGGTGCGGGGGAGATGAAGAGCAGTTATTTCACCTGTATGTACTCTCTCCCAGGGAGGATAGGTATTCCATGAAGATCTCCTCGGACACTTCGGTCTCACCCAGCTCCACGACTGTGTCTGGAGGTCCCAGCATGGTCCCACCCTGACAAACATATAACACGCACACACACACACAAATATTGACACAATATGCGACAGCTGTTGAAGAACGTATCCCGATCATTGTTGTTTTATCGATCTGAGCCTTATATACTTCTCTTACACTAACACTTAGTGAGTATACACAGGTTTCAAAGACAGTTTCAGTCCAACTTACCGGTGGACAGCTGGAGATCCCCTCCCCGCCGAAGAAGAACTCATCCCCGTACGTCACTATAGCCGTGTGCCTGGAAGAAACACATCACTCAAAATTGGCAGCAGCATTTATATATACATGTCCTTAAGGACAAGTGGGACTTTGTTCATGATTAAAAGGCTCATTGTGTAAGATTTAGGTGAAAGGGATTCCATTAGCAGAAATTTAAAATAGAATAATCCTAGTGATGTTTCAACGAGTGTGTTACATCTATATTGTATGCATTCTTTTCTTTACCATAGAATGACCCTTTATATTTATATACTTTTACATTAGGAGCGGGCCCTTTTTACGGAGGCCACCATGTTTTTTTTTACAGTAGCCCAGACTGGACAACTAAACATCTTTTGGGTTTTTACCACAACTGAAGGTTACAACAGGTTCTCATCCAGGTTTGGAAGGGGAGGGTGAGGTGAGGGGTCATCAGCTGCAGCATACAACTTCACCACTAGATGTCACTAAATCCTACACACTGAACCCTTTAATTTATGTCCGATGAGATGTTTGTGACAAAAGATTGTAATTAACATTGTGTTGTATCTCCTATGACTAACTTGTCTTGTGAATTTGGGGTTTTCAAAACTTCACACAACTTCTTTCAGCAGAATCCAAACAACAAACAAACTGGGACAGAATCTCTGCCACCAACAAGCAGCTGATTTCCCCCAGGGGAGGATGTTAAATCCTATTTGGTCCAGTTCTGACTGAGCTACTCATAGGAGAGGTTCATACCAGATCCCATCCAGTTGTTTTCCTGTGTGAGAGAAGAGAGGACAGCAGTCAGAAGAAGCAGATGATCCTCTACACAAGATACATGTCAACGGAAATCAGCCATGTTTTACATTCTACACTAAGGTGTTTCAAACAGCTGTGTGGTCCTGATAAGTTCCCAGCAGAGAGGAGCCTCACTGCAGCCGGTGTCTGTCACCATCACTTGTTTGTGCCTGAGGCCACACTGCACCGGGCTTCTCTCTGAGGACTCACCCAGCATGATGGGGCTGAGGCTGCGGGCCATCCCTCTCGACAGGTCGTAGATGTACAGCTGTACATTGTACCGCGTAGTGGTCTTATCCATCACGTACACGGATCTGTATTTTTATGTTTTTTCCTGTTAGCTGCCTCGGCTAGCTCCGTCCGAACAGCTGACTGGGCGGGGCTGGAAACGATGATGTCATGACGTATTCTTCTTTGGTTTTCCGGTAGACCAGACACAGTTTGGTGCACTGCTGCCCCCTATTGTTATGGAGTCTTAAACCATGACTTAAACCAAATAATGATTTACTATAATATGATAAGATGTGATATATTATATAACAATCCTGTATTAGTCCCACAATGGGGAATTACAGCAGCAAGAGTTGAAATAGGAAGTAATAAATAAGTAACATGCAATATTTAAGTGTAAGGGATATAGTAAAATATAAATTGAACTAAATTAATACATAAAGTGTAGAAACAGAATAATTAATTAAGAATAAGTAATAATGCAATAAATATTGTATATTATTATATTATCAAAATAAAATGAAATAGGATAAAATAAAATGAAATATGATACATGTAGTATTATATTTTTTTAAAGCATATACAAATACAAACAAATAAGGCACATTTCCTGTTTTTTTTAATCCAATAATTCAGTCCCAGATTGAGTAAAACATTAACATTTAAAATAAAAAAAACAGACATAATCAAACAAAAGATTAAATAAACAAAGAGTCCGAGTCATCTCATGTTTCTAAAATGTAAGGGATTTCGAAAAAGCTTTTTTAACTACGACTATTTTTGAAATGTCAAAGTAAACAAAGCTTCTCACACACGTGGTTCCACACTCGCTGTTTTCCCTTTCCGGAGCAGTAGGTGGCGCTGAAGCCACCTCGAGTCTTCGTCACCCCACGCCACGAAGAAGTCGCCCTGCCTCCCTGTAGCTTACTGTGGGCTCGGCACCAAAATAGACCGTCTTGGGCTGAGCAGCTGACTTCCAGCGGTAATGGCTGCCACCGGAGTTCTTCCCTTTATCAGGGGGGTGGACCTCAGTGGAAACGACTTCAAAGTAAGGATTCGAACCCACAGTCTCTCCCGGTAGAGAGGCGAACTTTAGCTTAGCTACGCGGCTAAAGCTAAAGTTAGAGGCTGTCGGCGTAGCTCGCTGAAACGTTAGCTTCGCGGCTGTAACATTGGGCGTTAGCCAGTTGTCAGACGTTCCACATGGACTAGGTGGAGTCCGGATAGTTCCTGTGTGTACGTCTGTTTATACACTGAGCAGTTGACGTTAAAAAAAATAATATTTGTTAGCTGTTGAATGAATTAGCATTTGTAGTTTGGCGTAACTTCAAGTTTGTCTCCAAACGTCACATTCGCTAGCTACTTAGCTTTGGCTAACTGGGGCTCTATCATTGTATACTTTAGATTACACTGCGGCCAAGAACAGCGCTGGGTTGTGTTGTTGTTGCTGGTTTGTGTTGTTGCTGGTTTGTTGAGTGGCTGCAGATACACATGTGAAATCTGACCCAGTACAACTCAGCGGGGAGGAGCAGCGGTGACAGCTGGGAACATCTGAGGTGAACTGACAACTATCTGTCTGTCAATTAAACTCTGACTTCATCACAGGTGTGGGAATAAAGTGAAATCACTGGTTGGTCGAGTCCGGCTTGTTACTCAGCGAATGGCTGAGTCTGGGATGACATAATTTCCTCTTCCTCATATCAACACGACCAGAACAGACATTTTCTCATGTGTCACATCCTGACAGGCACAGACAACAAACCATGAACTCATGTGGCTGATTTGGAAATGAACGCTGTCCACATTTGTACTGTCACACCCATGGCCTCTTAATAACATTGACTCCCACAGGCCTGATGTCAGATTCTATTCTTGTGTGTAGACTGAGGCTGGCAACAGAACAAAAACTATCATAATTTAATTCAATAGTAATATATCAAAGGCTCAATCTTTGCACGATTCTGCATATGCATTAGTTTATCTTCTTCTCCTTTTGCCATAAATGACAATGCAAATTTGTCTATATTTGATTTTGGGAATGTAGGTGTATTAGTATATGTATTTTTGTACATATTATACAATACAATAAATAAAGATGTATGAACAATGAATTAATGCATTGTTTAAACCAAATGAGAAGGTAAAACACACAACTCAGATTCGCTAAATGTTGTGCATGAGTTTGTCGTTCTCCAAATATAATTAAACATCACAACCTTCGCTGATATTTCAGGTCCAAATGATTCTGGCAAATTAATGTCACTAATGTAAAGCATTGGTTAGTCCAGTGGAAGCTTTATTGTTTTCAAGTCACTTATGTCTCTTGTTGTGTGTCTTTCCAGGGCGGATACTTTCCAGAGCACGTCAAGTGTATGAGCAGCCTGCGATGGCTGAAGCTGAACAGGACAGGACTGTGTTACCTCCCAGAGGAGCTGGCCTCTCTGCAGAAGCTGGTGAGACATTCTGGTGTTTTTGTATCGGTAATAATGAGTTAAACTTTTACGTTAGCAATTTAGATTACCTCAACCATTTTCCAGATATTATCCCTTTGTTGTTTTCAGTGTGTTCAGTCTCTGGGTCTAAACAATGTTTCACTTGTATACTGTAAGTGTGGGTAACAGAGGAGATCACAGGAGCATGTTGATGCGTTTCGCCTGTAAAACCTCACCTGTATCTGATAGGATTATCTAATCTAACTCTCCAAAGCAGTGCTCAGCAGGCCACTGAAAAAAGATCATCTACACTAGTGTGCTTGATCTCTTACAGAGATAAACAAGATTAGTGGGTTGTCACTGCTCAGGGTTGTTGTTCTTGGGCTGTGTTTCGATAAACTGCTGCTTAAACTTGATTCAATCGTTGTGGTTTTTTGTGGGAATAAAAAAAGAAATTTACAATACAACAACAACCAATGACAAAATGTTAAATTACATTTTAAACAGGAAAGAGGAAGAGGGAGGTCTTATGCTTTTTAAAATCCTGTTTGTAGTTAATTCTTTCTGCGTAGAGATAACTGAGCATTAATGCAAGTGGCACTTAATGTGATATTTCAATTTAGTTTTATATTATTTAATGTCATGTGTGCACATTTTTTTTCTTCAGGAACATCTCTCCGTGAGTCACAACAGCCTGACCACCTTACATGGAGAACTGTCCAGTTTACCAAATCTACGGGTAACTGATACACTCACAACAAAATGCATATAAAGTACATGTAGAATCATTTTGTTATATCATAGTCAATGATTTCAATGTAATGCTTTGACAAGTTCACATTGTTTTTCTGGGTGACCTCCTATTTGTACCATATATGTCTAATTCAGCTATAATACGCCACTAAATGTGTTTGATTATGTGTGCAGGCGGTGGTGGCCAGAGCCAACAACCTGAAAAACTCTGGAGTCCCAGATGACATCTTTCAGCTCGATGATCTCTCTGTGCTGGTATAATAATCTCAACGTCTTTCTTTTCTACCCACATTTTTATTTGTTATTTCCACTTTCACTTCACGTATGTCATCCTCTCCCTGCTTTATTATTGGTTATGAAACATCCTTGTCCCAAACGTAATCCTGGACCCAAGCTTTAACTGTCTCTCTTCTCCTTTAGGACCTGAGTTTCAATCAGCTGACGGAGATCCCCAGGGACTTGGAGAACAGCAGGAACATGCTGGTGCTGAATCTGAGCCACAACGGTATCGACTCCATCCCCAACCAGCTGTTCATCAACCTGACAGACCTGCTGTACCTGGACCTGAGCGACAACAAGCTGGACAGTCTGCCGCCCCAGATGAGACGCCTGGTGCATCTGCAGACTCTCGTACTAAACAACAACCCACTGATGCACGCACAGCTGCGGTAAAAACACACTGCTATTATTCTTTGCCATCTAAATCAGGTCCCATGTTAAGTCTAAAAGTTTTAAATGCATTTCTTTTGTTTGTTTCTTCTGCTGCTCTTGTCTTTGTGTGTCTGTGTGTGGGTCCGAGCAGCCAGCTTCCGGCCATGGTGGCGTTACAGACTCTCCACCTGAGGAACACGCAGAGGACCCAGAGCAACATGCCCACCAGCCTGGAGGGACTGACACAATTAGCAGGTAATACCCACACACCACACACACATACACAATCACTGACTTACTCACAGAGACACTTTCATTCCTACATTCCTTCTTTATTTGCACTTGCATTTTTTAAAGAATTGTATCACTATACATTTCCTTATACCCTTGGAGGGGAATTCACCCACTGTTATTGAATATTCTAACAAAGTGCAATTCCTCGTCTCCCTCATATCTCTGCCAGATGTCGATCTGTCATGTAACGACCTGAGTCGGGTGCCGGAGTGCCTGTATACGCTGGGCAGCCTGAAGAGACTCAACCTGAGCAGTAATCAGATCTCTGAACTCTCCCTGTGCATTGACCAGTGGACTCAGCTGGAAACGCTTAATCTGAGCCGCAACCAGCTCACCTCACTGCCGGTAAGAACGATAACCATTAAACCACCATTTCTGTACAAGTGTTCATGGAGTTATGTGTTCTAACTTAATTTCAATAATGTCTTACTCTGAAAGTTGAATTAGTTTGCAAGTGTCTGTAGCTTTGTAGTGGATCAAACTGTTGCATGGTATTGTTTATTTTTATAATGTATTTAATTGTAAGTTATCAGCTGGTTATTTTTTTAAACTCCTCTGTACTATGTCTAACATTTAAAGTTTGTGTGTCTCCATCTAGTCCGCCATCTGTAAACTGTCCAAACTGAAGAAGCTGTATGTGAACTCCAACAAACTGGACTTTGACGGGGTTCCACCCGGTGTGGGCAAACTCTCCAGCCTCGTTGAGTTCATGGCTGCAAACAACAACCTGGAGCTCATCCCCGAGGGTCTCTGCAGGTGAGATTCTGGCTGAGATGCCAGACTTACACTTTCTAAATTGTCAAATGATAAAAGATAACGTTATTTTGTAGAAAAGAGACCAAAGGGAAATCAAGTGTTTATCCCATTAGAAAATAAGATTGACGCAGGAACAGAATTGTCTTTAGTTCAGGATTTCTTAATCACTACTTTCCAAAAAAAGAATTGATCATTATAAGGAAAGTGGGTTTGATACAGTCCATTGTGTTGGAAAAGGTAAATTCTCTTAACATGCTGTTTTGTAGGTGTGGCAAGTTGAAGAAGCTGGTGCTGAATAAAAATCGCCTGGTGACACTACCTGAGGCCATCCACTTCTTGACTGACCTGGAGGTAAAATACTTATCAACTTCATGCAGTAGTTTTCCAATGAAATAGATAATAATAATACAAAGTTAAAGTCGGTGTCTGTAACAATGTTTTTTTGAGTATATTTCATGAAATATAAGTTAAATCTATAAGGATTTTAAACCATCTAAAACCTGTTGTCATTTCCTTTCTGTAGGTTCTAGACGTGCGTGAAAATCCCAACCTGGTGATGCCTCCTAAACCAGTGGACCGAGCAGCCGAGTGGTACAACATTGACTTCTCCCTACAGAACCAGCTGCGACTGGCCGGGGCCTCGCCTGCTGTTGTGGCAGCTGCTGGAGGAGGTGTGTGTGTGTGTGTGTTGCTGTGTGTGGAGCTTGACTTTTGGACCATATCAATGTGTTTGTGTATTTTCTCGAGGCTCAATCTGTATCTGTCTGTACATGTGTCCAGGAGCCAGCCCAAGAGATCACCTGGCGAGGAAGATGAGGCTCAGGAGGAGGAAGGACAGTTCTCAGGACGATCAGGCGAAGCAGGTGCTGAAGGGAATGAGTGACATCGCACACGACAAGAAGAACTTAGAGGTAAGGAAAACATGTATATAAAGAACAGTGTGACAAAGGATTGACACACTGTCTGTGGATCCTAGGCTGTTATTATTAAGAACAGTTCTCTGCCACTACTATGAATACCTTTGGTTTAATTACTGTTCTGGCAGTTTGATTGGTTCATTTATGTGTCCTATAACCTCAGAAGCAGTTGACAAATGGGTTAAGGAAGAAGAATTAACTCAAGAGGATTGACTTACAATGAATTTACCAAGAAATCTGCTCATTTTGCAGGAGAACGGAGAGATGAAATATGGAGATTTAAAGCTGAAACGATGGGACAAGAGTCTGGAGAAGCCTCAGCTCGACTACTCTGAGTTCTTTGTTGAGGACGTCGGGCAGGTATTGTGTGTTTTTTGACAACGTGTCTGCTTATGAATGTTTTTTGCAGATTGAACACTCTAACTCACGCTCCCCTTCCTTGCAGATTCCTGGTGTAGGAGTGTGGCAGATAGAGAACTTTGTTCCCATCCTGGTGGATGAAACGTTCCATGGAAAGTTCTATGAGGCGGACTGCTACATTATCCTCAAGGTAACATGTCAGATTCCTGTAGATATTTGTGGCTGGAAATTAATCTAGCTGGAACATCTTTTAAGTTTTCCTGCAGCATATTACCTAAGAAGACCCCCCCCTCCATCTCACATGCTTCTCTTTGTGATGTAGACCTTCCTGGATGATAACGGAGCTCTGAACTGGGAGATCTACTACTGGATCGGTCAGGAAGCCACGCTGGACAAGAAGGCTGGCTCTGCCATCCATGCTGTCAACCTCAGAAACTTCCTTGGAGCAGAGTGCAGGACGATCAGGGAAGAGATGGGAGATGAGAGCGAGGAGTTCAGTGCTGTATGTATAAACACGATGTACAACCTTAGCTTGCATAAGGGCAATTCACTGTGCATAATGCAAAAACACATGTATTCTTTTGGCTGTGATACAGAGACGAAAGGTTGCAGCTTTTTAAAACTTCGTTTGTCTGATGCAGGTGTTTAACAATGAGATCTCCTACATCGAGGGAGGAACATCCAGTGGATTCTACACTGTGGAGGACTCTCACTACTCTGTCAGGTAGCCTGGAAGCAACGTGTTCTACAAAGCAGATCTTACTCTGTGAAATCAGTCAGACATTCTTGCAGCTTTTGTTTTGTTCTCTGAATTCATTTGGCTGTTTCCTGCACATCCGTGTGTAATTAATTCATCAGCCTTTGGTGTGACTGTGTCTTTTTGACCTAACAATATTTTATAATATATAACTTGTGTGTTTCTCAGGTTGTACAGAGTTTACGGAAAGAAAAACATCCGACTGGAATCTGTGCCTGTGAAGAACGTTTCCCTCGACCCTCGGTAAGTGTCACACACTCTTCCTGCTTTACATAAGATTTTCATTTGAATCGCACTTGCATGTTCACCTCACCTCACCCTCCAACACACACACACACACACACACACACACACACACACACACGCTCTCCTTTCCTAATACCTTTGTTATCCGTCTTATGTCTGCTTGACTTAATCAGTACATTTGCAGTTGACCTGCAGTTGATGTGTTGCTCTTATTGTCTGACGGCTATTTCATATGTTCACTGTCTACATTTGTTATGGATAATTATGCCGATAACGTTGTGTTTCTTTAACACTATTCAATTTTTTTGGCAGCTTCGTCTTCCTGTTGGAAACAGGGTTGGATATCTTTGTCTGGAGAGGAGCCAACGCCACTCTCAGCGGCACCACGAAGGCCAGGTGAGACACAAATCAAGTGTCGACACAAACTTCTCTGCCACTTGGTCGACATATCTCACGTCAGTTTCCACGTTTGGGACTCAAGTGCAAAACCGATAAGTGCAGTGATCTTATTGTCCTCTTCCAGGTTATTTGCAGAAAAGATCAATAAGAATGAGCGCAAGGGGAAGGCGGAGATCACAACCCTCATGCAGAACCAGGAGCCTCCAGCTTTCTGGGAGGTTCTGGGAGGACAACCGGAGGAGATCAAGAAACACGTTCCAGATGACTTCTCTCCCGTCAAACCTAAACTATACAAGGTACATCTTTATAAGACCCATGCTGTGAGGGTGTGATGCACGTTGGTCAGGGTTGTGTAGGAGGTTCACTGTTGAGCTTTCTGCTTGATCTCCAGCTTAAAGTCATCTGTTATCAGATGCACGATGTGTGTAAACATCACATTTCACGTATGTTTTGTTGTGTTCAACCTGTAGGTGGGTTTGGGGCTGGGCTACCTGGAGCTGCCTCAGGTGAACTACAAGCTGTCAGTGGAGCACAAAGACCACAAGATCAAACTGGACACCCTGCCGGAGATGAGGCTGGTACGTGCAGCCGCTGCATGATCGCCTAAAGGCAAGAAAACCTTCCTCCCTTTTTCACACCTTCCTCTTTTTTCCATCACCCCCTTCAGGTGCAGTCTCTGCTGGACACAAAGTGCGTGTACATCCTGGACTGCTGGTCTGACGTGTTCATCTGGATCGGGAGGAAGTCTCCCCGTCTCGTCCGCGCAGCCGCCTTGAAACTGGGTCAGGAGATCTGCTCCATGCTGCACCGGCCCAAACACGCCTGTGTCACCCGCAACCTGGAGGGCAACGAGTGTCAGGTAACAAGTGCTTAGTCCTCTTTTAGCTGCTGTCTTTGTATCTCTTGTGAGGATAAACCAACACATTTTAAACTTAACATTCCTAAGTGTAATATTTGTCTTTAAATCTTTAAGATACAAAATTAAATGTAAAATACTACTTCCTGTTTCTTTCTTTTCTTCACTTCCCGTCGTCGTCCTCTTTGACCAGGTGTTCAAGTCCAAGTTTAAGAACTGGGACGATGTGTTGAAGGTGGATTACACCAGAGCAGCTGAGACTGTCCAACAGAAGGACCAGGACAACCTGCAGGGCAAGGTCAGTGTGTGTTTCCCCACAATGTTGATTTGTCACAAAATAGGATTATCAGGTGTTAAAGATTTGCACTGAAATGTGTCCCATGTGTAGCTGCTGATGTCTATTTGTGTGTTTGTGTTTTCTCTTCAAGGTGAAGAAGGATGCAGAGAAGAAAGACCAGATGAAAGCTGACCTCACCGCTCTCTTCCTCCCCAGGCAGCCGGCCATGCCCCTAACTGAGGTAACCACAACTTACACACACACACACACACACACAGTTAATATCCTCCTTTACAATCCCTGTTTGGAAACACACCTTGTTTGTGTTCCGTCTCCAGGCTGAGCCGCTGATGGAGGAGTGGAACGAGGACCTGGATGGGATGGAAGGATTCGTGCTGGAGGGAAAGAAGTTTGCTCGGCTGCCAGAAGAAGAGTTTGGGCATTTCTTCACACAGGACTGCTACGTCTTCCTCTGCAGGTGTGTGTGTGTGTGTATGTGTCTGTGTGTGTGTGTGTAGGAGAGAGAAATGTGAGCGCTGTTGATTGAGGTGTTAATGAGAGGTTACAAGTTAAAACAGCTTTATGCTGCTAACTCTGTATGGAAGTGATCATTGTTACATTGTGTACTTGCCGATGCCCCACCCAGCATCTTTGTGTCATTTCATCAGAGTCATTTCATTTGGAACATCTCCAGTGTTAATGTTCTGTGGAAAGTTACAAACCACTGACTGTTAAACTGAGCCCTAATGTTCCTGTGCTTTCTCAGATACTGGGTCCCTGTGGAGTATGAGGATGATGAGAAAGACCAGAAGGACGGAGAAGGTGCTGTTAGTGGTGTTAGTGGTGGAAGAAGAGGAGGAGGAGGAGGAGGAGGAGGAGGGGGAGATGATGATGAGGACAAACAGGCGGAGGAGGACTTCCAGTGTGTGGTTTACTTCTGGCAGGGCAGACAGGCCTCCAACATGGGCTGGCTCACCTTCACCTTCTCCCTGCAGAAGAAGTTTGAGAGTCTTTTCCCAGGAAAACTGAAGGTGTGGAGAAAGATCAGTGCTTTTATCATCTTCTTCACCTTCATCACAGTTTAGTGACCTCAGCCTGTTTTGTGTTGTAGGTCGTGCGAATGACGCAGCAGCAGGAGAACCTGAAGTTCCTGTCCCACTTCAAGAGGAAGTTCATCATCCACAAAGGGAAGAGGAAACAGAAGACCGACTCGGCTCAGCCCTCCCTCTACCACATACGCACCAATGGCAGCGCGCTTTGCACCAGGTTGATATGATGCTCGTTATCGTTTTCATGCACGAGTCATAACACCGCTCTCGTGTCCTTCTCATTAAAATGATTTATCCTCTCCCCCTCTCAGGACCATCCAGATTGTTACTGACTCATGCAATCTCAACTCCGAGTTCTGCTTCATACTCAAGGTTTGGGTCTTTTCTATTAATCTTTCTGTAAAGTTTTATCACAGCAGAGGTTTCTGTCTCCTCCTCCTCCTCCCCCTCCTCCTCCTCCTCCTCCTCCTCCTCCTCCTCCTCCTCCTCCTCCAAGCAAACATGAAACATGAGGTATTTTGTGCAGGTTCCATTTGAGAGCACAGACAACCAGGGCATTGTTTACACGTGGGTGGGCCGAGCTGCCGACCCCGACGAGGCCAAACTGGCGGAGGACATCATGAACAGCATGTTCGACGACACGTACAGCAAACAGGTACGTTTGTGTTTTTGTTTGTGTGTGTGTGTGTGTGTCTGAGCAGCAGTGTAACATTTGTTGAGAGGGGCTACATGTGAAAATACAACCTGAAGTATTAGACACAGGTGTGTGTGTTAAAAAGTCTATTTAGTCACAACTGATCAGCACGTTTGTCTTCTAGGTGATTAACGAGGGGGAGGAGCCGGAGAACTTCTTCTGGGTGGGGATTGGTTCTCAGAAACAATACGACGAAGATGCAGATTATATGAAATACGCTCGGCTCTTCAGGTGAGTGACCGTAACCTGCTTTTAACTCTTTAATCATCATAAATGAACATGTGATACAGGTTATATCACTCTCCTCTGCTCCCCCCCACCCCCTCCCTGCCTCAGGTGCTCCAATGAGAAGGGTTATTTCTCTGTGTCGGAGAAATGCTCTGACTTCTGTCAGGACGACTTGGCTGACGATGACATCATGTTGCTGGACAACGGCAATGAGGTAACAATAAGTGATGCTGTGGTTTGTCTCTCTCTCTCTCTCGCTCTCTCTCTCTCTCTTTCTTGACAGTGGATTTCATCACCTCTTTGTCCTTGTTGTGTCTCAGGTGTACATGTGGGTCGGTACTCAGACCAGCCAGGTGGAGATCAAACTCAGTCTCAAAGCGTGTCAGGTGAGTGAGAGCCTGCAGGTCGTCTTCTCACTTTGATTTCGTGTTACTTCTCCACCCACATCTTACTGATCATCTCCTCCTCCTCCTCCTCCTCCTCCTCCTCCTCCAGGTTTACATCCAGCACATGCGCTCGAAGGACACCGAGCAGCCGAGGAAGCTGCGACTGGTGCGAAAGGGAAACGAGCCTCACTGCTTCATACGCTGCTTCCACGCCTGGGGAGCGTTCAAAACCCCCCCCGCTTAGAAACTGCTCTCACCTTCGTACTGATTGATCCGCTGCCATGTATTTTCTATCAGGATGATGATGATGATGATGATGATGATGATGATGATGGACTTTTGGCCAACATGTTACTGTCAGACAAAGATTTATTCAGTGAGCTGTTTTTTTTAGGCTGCGTTTTCTCCGTTTCTTGTCTTTGGGACAAATATCAGTTTTTCTACAAGCTTTTCCTGGCAGCACGTCTAAATGCTGTTGTTGAACGAGAAAGAGGAAATATGTTTCAAGATAAAACAGATCCAAGGTGTATAAAGGCTTTATAAAAACCCAAAGGGAAGTGAATCCCCCGACATATCGATCTGTGCTGCTGCTTTCACGTGGCGTGCTCTGCGTGGTCGATAGTTTCCAGGGGAGGAGGTTAAAGGTCGCTCCTCTGGGCTTCGTGCCGTCGTGTGCGTCTCATCTGAAGCAGATAAAAGTTAATTTTACACTTTTGTTTTTTTCCCCACACCTTTGAGGAACTCAACAGAGAACAGCACTATATTGTTTTTCGGAGGAATGTTAGATATATATATTTTTCTCTCATCGTGTGGAATATACACTGAAACGGGATCTGCTCTGTTCCCACATCCTGTTCCCTCACCTTTCACTTGACCACTGATCTGCTTTGTTCTACGAGCTCAGTGTCTCTGATTTAACGATGCTTCAGACACGTTTAGTTGATTTACCCAAAGAAATCTCGAGGTCAGTGTCCAAGTTAAAGATTGAGAGACGGATGTTTAATGGATAAATGTGCAATCAGAAGTATCTGGGAAACTTGTCAAAATGTTTAATTTTCTTAGCTTTTCTTGAGCTGAAGAGTTTGCTTTCAAAACCTGTGGTGAAATCATTTTTGAAAGAGTAAATGCAGAATGTTTCAAATCTTCCAGGTTTCAAATTTACGCTTCAATCAGACTATGATGATATTGTGTTGCTTTAATTTTTCTGCTGGTTTTGAAGCTTAACTCTATTTTTATCGCACTCTTTAATGGGAGATCTCATGCACCATATCAGTTCATATCTTAACAAGTGTCGTGACTTCTGCTTCCGCTGCTCTCAGATCAGTAGGTGATTTTTTCGGTTCACTGATGTTCAGTAGCCCCGGCGTCACGTTGGGCTGCAAAAACTGCTGCGATGCTTCTTGTGATCACGTGACCTGTGTAGTGTGCAGGCATTGGTCCCAAGCAAGACATGAATTCTCTCTGTAATCCCACATGGCTGCAACTTTCTTCTTTCGTCTGTTTATACTATATTTTGTGGGATGAACTGTTTGCCTGCGAGGATGTTGAGTCCTACACACGTGTGTGTGTGTATATGAATATGTGCACACGCTCTTGATGCCACCTTCAGATGCTTTATTTATGTATTTTATATAAAATAAATTCTCACGCTGCACATCTGGTGTCCGATGATCATTCTGATGTTTGTATAAGAAGGAAATTGATCTTCAAACTACAATGAGTAGTTTATAATTTATATTCAATGAAGCTTTACTAAATTGTTTCTGTTTACATTCATTTTTTCCCACCAGTTTTTATCAGTAACCTTGACCTGTGACCTTCACCATCAAAATCTAATCAGTTCATTGAGTCCAAGTAAATGTTTGTACCAAATTTGAAGAGTTCCCTCAAAGTGTTCTTGAGATATCTTATCAGTTTCCTGCCTTTATGCTAAGCTAAGCATCTGCACTGTCTGTAATATGAAAGAGACACGGAGCCACAACCATCATGGAGAATCAACTAAATAACAAAATATCCAAATGAGAGTAAATAATTTTATTAACATTCACAATTTTTATTCAGCCGAAAAAAAGAAGCTAAATGACCTGATTAAAATCCTACACACGAAACTGAATCACAAAGTAGAAACAAACGAGTCGTAATTGTGGAGTTAAAGGTAAATCGTGCCAGCTGGAGCATGAAAGGGTTAATTATTCAACCAGAACACCAAAAAAAAAGAAACTAACACGAGTAAAAAAAGAAGCGTGAACATGAGTCCTACCTGTCGAGCTACGTTAGTAGTGAGGTCCCTTTTTTTACGTTTTACACAAGGTGATGGAGAAGCTAGAAGAACCGAGCGGTTTTACTATCGTCGGCTCGTGTTAAACCTGTGTTTAGCAGAACTACATCTAGATACTGGATCAGTTTGTTGTTTTAATTATTACAGTGAATTCTTTAAAAAGTGGCGGTGAACTCAAAACGTCTGTATCTAGGCCGATATTACCCAGAATGCACCCGTTCACAGACAGACACATCCCACTCATCCTTCAGACTGACTTTGCTTCCCTTGCCACACGTGCCGAGTCCAAACATTCAGGGGAGGAAGGAAGGAGCTCCGATTCCATCTTCATCTTCCAAACAAGGATTTGATTTGAACAACATTGGATCTATTGGCAAAAACCTGATTATTATTTTCATGTTTAAGTTTTCACCTGTGTTTATTTTACGGTTTTAGTGCAGCTTACATTGAGCCCTTCATATCGACAGAGGGAGGCGCCTCGTCAGCCGCCATGTTGTGTCCCACGTTTCTACAGGAGCCCAGAAGGGACAAAGCAACACCTAGGCTCTAGAAACAAACTAACTCTTCAGGCTGTCACTTACTCTGTAACTTCAGATCACACCGTCCGTTTGTAGCCAGATGTTTCACTGAGGCTGCAGCTGTGTCGTACCATGAAACATCGAACCGGCCACCTCTTCTTCACATTAGACATTTTTCACTGACCAATCAGAATATAACAAATTTAAAAAAAGGTAGTTGAGAGAAACCAAGAATCAGTTTTGAAACTTAAGACCATTAATTTAGTAAAAGTATAATTTCACCTGAATCTGCTCTAGTCCTTAATATAAAGAACACCTCCACTTCCCTGCTCTGCTGGTTCCCTTTGTCATTGCTATCAGTTCTTTCTTCTTGTAACCCCCCCACCCCCCCCCCCCCACTCTATATTTCCTTCTTTACATCTTTACCTTCTCCAAAAGCCATAAAAACATATTTTACAGTGTAAATCTTTTGCAAAAACCCCTTCAGATGGTTTTTCTTCAGTACCGAGAGACGAGGCAGAGCCCGTTTAAAACCTGGGGAGAAAATGTGCTTGTGTGCAACGTCCGGTTCGAACCAGAAACAGCTGATTTGTGCTCCACCTCCTCTCTGGGTGAAGGCAACTCAACTGCCCGTACTGGCACCTTCCAGGGGGAAGAATAGAAATGCTACAACTTTCAATACTCTAATATTCAAAATACTTCATTTCTAGGTCTTGATCTCTGTGAAACGCTACAGCTCTCCCTCCTTCAGTCTCTGCTGGACAGGTCGTCAGCAGCCTGAGGAACAGTCCTTCACTTCCACTAGTGTGCACGAGGAATCTACAGTTCCAACTGTGGGAGAAGCTCAGACTGAGCCGAGCGTGCCACAGAACTCTGGATAGAAAAATAACAACATGGAACAGCTTCCGTTAAAGTCTCTTTCCTGGAGTCGTAGAGCGAGGCATCCAGGGGAAAGGCTGAGGAGGAATAATCACACAGGGCGTCAAGATGGACGACAGAAGGTTCAGCCTGTAGTTCATGAAATGAGAATTGTCACGTCCAAGTCTGTCCAGAACCAGACGATCCTCAGCTGGACCTTCATTGTCTTTCTGTGATTTCATGTTTCCAAGGTGGTTTAGAGAAGAAGAAGATTTGAGTTCCTCCGGTAGAAGAAGCCAAACCAAGTCTTCAACATTGAGTTGTTTGTCCGTGGTGTGGCTTTCCTCTCAGGAGAGTGCAGAGTGCGGGCGGGGGGGGGGGGGGGTGGGGGATCCACAGTGGGCTGATGGGAGACGTCTGTGGTGCAGCACGAAAATCTGCTCCTTTCCCACTGGTGCCCCTTCCTGTCTATACTTTAACAAGAATCAGAGGATAAAATAAATAAAAACATTAGAACACAAAAGCTTGTTTTCAAAGACGGAATATTTATATATAAATTAAGCAAATGTTTTGTGTATTATCTGTATTTTTAGATTCCACCACTTGGGGGCAGCAGAGTTATATAAAAAAGTGAAGCAAAGCCGTGTTTACAAGTCAAACAGGAGACGAGTGAGACGTCAACAACCTCCTGATTCATTGCCCCTGTGAGCACAGACTACTGACACCAGATGGATGAGTGTGATAAGTGCAGAGGAAGTGAAAGACTCATCAGCGCATGTAAAGATTCACTCCTTCACTCCATGTGTGTTTGGTTCTGTGAGGAACTTTCCAGAGGAAACACGTGTTAGTGAAACTTGTATAAAGAATGCATAGAGAAGATAATGGGGCCTGCTCTACAGCGAAGGTCGAGCACAAATCAAATAAGACTTAAATGTGAAGGAATAAAGAAGATACAGACGCTCCAGCTCCATGGACAGTGCAAAGAGAGTGAAAACTAATTTCCAGAGCTACATTAAGAAACAGTGAAAAGCACACGAGGGTTTTCAGTTTCCCTCAGTGGAAACGATTCAGCTCCACAGACTGGTGGAGAAAGAAACCAGTGGACGGCTTGTTGTTGGAATGCAGAGCTCAGACAGAACAAGGCTTTGAAGTTTCCACACTCTGGACCAGCTCCATTAGAAACAGGTGTGTGTACGTGTGTGTGTGTGTGTGTGTGTGTGTCTTCTCAGACTCACACACAGGAGAAATATGAGTCCACATTAAAGTAACTGTGAGCAGGATCTTCGTTTCTTACTTGTTCAGTTGATGAGGATGCCAGTCGAGTGTCCCTCCTCCTCCTTAATGTTCTTCAGGTTGTTCTCTGCCTCGTCCACAGTGCTGCAGGACACACACACAAACACACACACACACACACCACAGAGTCATTGACAGGATCAGATCAGTGGGAGCTGTGCACTTCCTCATACAAACGTGTAAACCCACGTTAGGAAATCCCTGACGTCCTCCACGGTGAGTTCTCCGGTGGAGTCGAGGGTGAGGTCGGCGCAGCTGAGGGGGGAGCCCAGCGGGGTGTCCAGGTTGGGAGAGGACAGGGAACCGGGAAGCTCCTCAGTTTGTCCTGTGAGGTGGAAACACAGAGAGTCAGGGGGGGGAAGGAGGTTTCTGTATTTCAACGATAAAGTTTAACAAAACTGTGGCAAAACTCTTTAAGAGTAAGAAAATGGGGAACATTACAAAACGGAGGCTGGTTCGAGTGAAAGAGCTTCTTTGAATATTTAACATAAAAGATAAAAAGATGTTAACTTATAATGAATTCTGTCAAATCTGTTTTGTCTCCTAGACTATTTTTAAAGGTGCAAATCAGCAAAACAATTAAAAACAAAAAACATTACAATATTGTGACAGACTCTGCTCTGGTAACCACAACAACCATCGTTTCCTGTCAGGGAGGGAGGGGAGGGGAGGGGAGGGGGGGGGGGTGCTAGGCTGAAGAGGCAACTGGGGCATACTGAATGGTTACTATGGAGACCAGAGTGGAACCCCTATAACGCTGGTTGGGGTTTAAGAGGTTCAGAGAGGGAGAGAGAGAGAGTGATGAAGAGGGAGAATAACAAAGGGGGGAGAAATACAAAGAAGACAGAAAAGCCAGGCTGTGTGTGTGTCTGTGCTTGTGTGTGTGTGTGTGTGTGTGTGTGTGTGTGTGTGTGTGTGCACCTACCCTCAGCCTGACTCATCTGGTTCTTGTGGGTTCCGTTGGCCTGTGGCTGCGTCGTCATACCATCGCTGAGGAGACACATGAACACACCGTTTACTTTGGCAGCAGACGGAGAACTGATGGAGAAAGTATCATTTCTTTGGTTTTACATGCAGCCTCACGCTGGTCGTGGGCCACAGAGAAAACACTGGGAACAATGGGTTTGTCAGCTCCGGTTGTGGGGTCCAGGGACCACCAAGGCTCTGTTACAGGCTCGTGATTCAGTTTTCTGCATTAAACGGTTGGAAACTCTGATCTGATCTTCATCTGATCCACAAGTATAAACAAATGTGCACCAACTATTATAATCTCATGTCTTTATCGAATTCATTTCTCGAACAATTCAAAGTGCAGCAGGATAACAATAAGTGAACCCTTGGAACCTTTAGTTGTATTTTTTCATTTTTCTCTTGGCAGCATTCACACGTTCTGCAACGCTGCTCAAACATCAGGAGGAATTTTGGATCATTCTTCAGCTCAGACAGAATCTTAGGGAGTTTGATATGAATATTTCTCTTGAGCACATCTACAGCTACAGTCTGGGTTTTTAAATGATGACATTAGGGTTATGTATCTGGAAGTGGAGTGGGGAAGCATCTAAGTGGAAACTGTGCCTCTTAACACAAGGGGTTGTTTGTGTGTGTGTGTTACCAGGCAAGTGTGGGTTCAAGTGATCGATCCAGCTGAACGGAGAAGAGCGGCTCGGTGACGACCTTCGCAGACAGTGAGAACCTCTCGTACTCTGAGGGAGAGATCAGGTAAAAGCCTGAGGGGAACAACACACAAGCAACAATTAGGCAATTACAACTTTAACTGAGAACTGTAAACATGCGCACGTTATCCTGGACAGAGACACAGCTCTATTCATCTGTCTTGTATTTGGGATGAAGGCAGAAGTCTCAGTCACTAAAAGGTGATAAAAGGTCTTCTCCTCACCCTGTCCATTCTTGGTGAAGACACATGATGCAATACCGCTGATGTCTTCTTTGCGGATGCAGTCGTAATGAACCTGAAGAAACACAAAGTGCATCAAAAAAAATAGTCCAGTAATAACCACCCATATAAATCAGTAATACTGCAGTTACTATACAAAAATAATCAAAGTCAAGCTGAACCCACCTGTGGTCGCAGGGCCGGGATGTTGAAGAGGTGCATGTCCCCCATGTTGGTGAGACACACCAGTGTGTGTTCGCTGTAGTCTTCCTGAGCCGTGGAGCTGAAGACCACCAGGGCCACCTTCCTCACCCGACAGCCCTCATGCGCCGTCAGCTTGAACTTGGTCTTGGCGCTCACCTTGGGGAGAGAGAACACCTGGAGGCAGAGAGAGAGAGAGAGAGAAGAGAAATCATTGGTTTCCATAAGAACTGAACTGTATTTAGAAAACCAATGAAACAACACAAACACAGCTAGCAATACAAATGTACAAAGTGTTTTTTCGGCCTCCACCTTGAGCTGTTCCTCTGATGCGATGAGGACAGAGTGAGCGTTGGTCATATCCGGAGCGATGGCGAGGTCCTGGGAGGCTTCGTACGGGTCCGGTAATGGTTTCCCCCGGCCGTCCAACACGCAGATCGACACCACAGGGGCCCTGTGCATCAGCTGAATCTCTTTACCCAGCAGCGCCTCCACGCACACGCTGCCCTCGCCCGCACCGCCCCGCTCACACGCACGTCCCGAGCCGATGCCGGGGACCTCCAGAGCGTAGGCGTACACACTGCCCGAATTGGTGCCCGCCCAAAGTGTGGGGCCGTGGTGTGTACCTGGTGTCAGAGGCAGAAGATTCACAATGAATCAGGGCTGCATTATCAGACTGAAAGTTCCACAACCAGTCCACACTCTTGACTGGTGAATAAACGCACCATCACGCAGGAAGGTGTCGGCGAAGCAGAGACATCGGACGACTCCAGACAGCGAGTCGTCTGCTGACCGGGGCTCAATCCTCCGCTGTATAGGAGCCATGTCCTCCTGCTCGGCTAAAGCAGCGTTAGCCTCTTGCACCTGCACATAACAGTCATTAAAGTGAGAAATGACTCAGTCTGTTTGCCCTGTGCATTGACCTCTAATGACCATTTACCTTGCTGGTGGGTGTGGTGATGGGGCGTTTCTTCCCCGACACCCTGCTCTTGCGAATGCGTCTAAAGCTTTGCCGTAAGGACTTCTTTAAGGACTTGACTCTGGACAGGGGGCCCTCCATCGCCAGGGAGTCATTAGGATGTAGGGTGCATCTAGGGGAGCATGAAGAGAAAGGGAATGTAAAGAAGAGAGGTAACAGATTGAGTATGAATTCTGGGAAAATGAAACGTCCTTTATTTGAAGAACAGATAGTAACATCCCGAGCTCCCTCACCTGGCCAGCACAGCGTTTCGTCTGTGGTAGTCAAACAAGCCAAACCCATGACTTGTCCCAAAGGAGATCAGGTTCCACTCGGCATGCAGCGCCACCGCTGTGACTGAGGCCGGGGGCATGCACTGCACCAGCACCAGAGGCTGGAAACCTGGGGGGAAGGGGGCGGGTTTGAGGCATGGATCCAGCCGGTCGTGGCCCTTCCAGGTGAAGCCCTCCCGGTCCTGAAGCAGATCGACCACCGACACGTCCACGAAGTGGTCCGAGGGCTCGTCACTCAAACCCATCACTATCACCTGCAGACATGGAAGAGGCAAAGAAACATCGGGGCTCATTCAGTTCTTGAAAATCTGTAAATGAGTGACAGTAGTAATGATGCAGTTTTTCAAAAACACTCCCAAAAGTGAAACTTGAGAGCAGTGAAAATCTGGGCTTAGTTTCTTTGTTGCACTGTGAGCTGCAGTGTTTACAGAAAGCACCTTTTAAGTGCAGCGAAGTCTGAACATTCAATTACGTGTGTTTTCTAAATATCAGTATTCGTCATCTCCAAAAGACGAGAGCTATTGTTTTCAGATCAACTTTCCTCTAACAGCAGCATCAGGCCTCTTGTCAAACTTTAACTTTGCAGATCTCACACCTCAGGGGCATTATCATCTACTGAGCAGATGAGGCTTTCAAATAGATAAACATTTTTTTACCGAAGTAGATTCTCTTGTTGTTCTTGCATCGAGGGAAAACAACACATTTTGAATTGACATCAGAATAACACGTAAACATTCTATTGTGTGATGCATCAAGCCAAACACAGAGCTCGGTGTGTTTACATGTTATTGAATGTGCTTCTAGTACCTGTCCAGCAGTTCCAGCCACCACCAGCTTGTTGCTGTATTTGCACATACTGATCTTCTGGATGCCGAGTCGGGGGTCATCACTGTAGGGGTCGAAACAGCCCACCTGCACACACACACATTGGGACACGAGTTCAAAGAAAAACGTAAACTTGTGTTTTAGGTGAATCAACATTTGTTTGAGTTTGAAACACTAGATGGGGGGGTTGATGATGCACCATCCACCTGCTGTTGATGTTACTGCAGCTAATTGAGCACCAATAAGATGCCAACGACTTCTGAGGCTCATGATCTGCAGCCAGTTGTGTAACAGCGGAATAAAACAACTTGCAAATTTAATGCCAGACACCAAAAACTATGAACTGACATCTCTCACTTTCATTTGTGCAGAAAAGGTGGCAGCTTCTGATTTGTTACTGATGCACGTTTCCACTAAACTCTTCACCCCTTCAGCTTTTCCCACCAGTGCTTGTAAAACAGTGTCTCACTCGGAACAATTATCCGAACAGACCATAAACAATTCTGGTGGAAGCAGAGATCGACGTCGATGCCCAGATGAGGCTCAGCTCGTCCTCCCTCTTAATCGCTGCCAAATGCCAGGACAATCCCCCGTTTTCCCCCTCGTACGTACTCAGCAAAACATGTGCATCAATCTGTCTCGCTCACACACACACACACAGTAGGAATTCCAACAGAATCCCCTCTCGCACTGGAGCTGTGTCTTGGCAAAACAAGGAGGAGGAGAAGTTGGTCACTAACACACTCACACAGAGAGAGAGAGAGAGAGAGAGAGAGAGAGAGAGAGAGAGAGAGAGAGAGAGAGAGAGAGAGAGAGAGAGAGAGAGAGAGAGAGAGAGAGAGAGAGAGAGAGAGAGAGAGAGAGAGAGAGAGAGAGAGAGAGAGAGAGAGAGAGAGAGAGAGAGAGAGAGAGAGAGAGAGAGAGGGCTGATTGGTCTGGTTTTCATTACAGAGTAGAAAAAAAGAGAAAGGCTCCTCATCCCATATGAGGGCCACATTCCTGAACATGCAGCTCTGTTACCACAGGATACATGTGGAAAGGTGGACTGGGGGGGGGGGGGGGGGGGGGGGAATAGAAAGAAAAGAATTGAGTTAACGGAATGGGAAAATAGGCTTAAGAGGTGTGGACACTATTTTCTTCTTTTTTTTTTTTTTTACTGTTAAATGCATACCTCACGATGAACGTCTCGGTTTAAATCCATGAACGTTCCCAGATAATTTAAACTTAGCATCAAAACACTGAGAAACATTTCCAGCTGCAGAGCCAGCTCATTTAAATATTCATTGAGTTTCTGCTTCATGACCCATTTTCATTTTCTGTCACCATCTCCATCCAGATTCAGCCCACGTCGGGTTTTTGCTCCGCGATGCTGAATCACTTCATTTCATTGCAACTCTGCACAGAAAATAATAAACTGAATCTGACTGCGGTTCCTTCAGAGTCAGGTTTTAATAGCAGGAACAATGGGGTGGGTCTGTCCCAGAACCATGAAAGCATCCAGATGGGAAAATTAGGCCACAGATGTTCTATAACAGGATGTGTGTGTGTGTATAAAAACCAAGTGAATTGTATTCTCACAGCCTGTAAAACAACACTGATCCTGATCTCGGAGAAAATACTTTAATTCTCTAAAACTGCGGTGGTTCCACACACCAACTTTGATGTCTCCACAACACCTTTCCCTTTTAATCTCGCGCTTGAGGAGCAAGTAACTACAGTCCTCTCAAGTATCACCACCGGGAAACAACTAAGAAGAAGGAACACAAGCATCACATGTGAAGTGACGTCAATGCTCACGCACGCTGTCACACACAGTGACTGGGATGGCGAGCATAACCTTGACTCCATCCTTACTTCCTTAAAGCCTCTTCTCATGCCGACTCCTCAGTTCTCACCTTCTTGAAGGGAGGCCATTCCTCCTCCTGCTGCAGGTCCGGGTCACTTCCTGGGTCCTGGGGGTCGTCACAGGGGTAACAGTCCGTGTGGAAGACGTTGGCTGTGCTCAGTTTGTACAGCGGCGTGAGAGCGACGCCCGAGGCATCCCAGAAGCGAACAGTGCCGTCCTCATGTCTGTCAACGTGATATTATAAAATGCAGATATTCATTATTAAATATACAATTTAACTCATTTGATTTGTTCACAATTTTCACTCAATTTATGAGTTTTGTTTAAACTGTGATGTTTCCTCGGAGTTAGATTAAACCAGATGTTTAATTTCCTCTCTGTATTGTTTCTTTTTGCATTCTTTGCCTGCACTCGCTCTGCCAAACATCTGTAGTTAGCAAAACGCTGGCAATAATCCTATGGTTTTTCTTAATATCATAGCTATGCTGCAAATTTCTGGTTTCAGACCAAGTCACATGTAGATCTAGATCCATCCAGTATTTTCATGTGGATCGGATCAGAAATAAAAAACAAAGCATCTCCCTGTAGAGTCACTTACACTTATTAGAAAGCATCAGATTGGTGCCAGAAATGAGTCATGAAAACTAGAAGCACCTGCAGTGTGGACGTAGCCTGTGTGTGTGTGTGTGTGTGTGTGTGTGTACCCTGTCAACAGCAGCTCTTGTTGTTTGGGTGGGGGTGCCAGGTTTGTCCCTCCACATATGGGCCAACTCTGCACAAACAAAGATTAGGGAAAAAGTCGTATTAAAAAAAGCTGCAGGAACAACTGACCTGAAGTTTGAAACTGAAAAAACAACAAATTTCTGCAGCTTTTCAACCTACTGGCCCTGACACATGGGCAGACCCACATGAATGAGCCTGTGAACTCAAGAGATGCACAACTGTTGACATCCTCCTGTTGTTGTAGTGCCAGCGGCTCTGGTTTGGCCTCACACCGACAGAGGCAGCCATGATTTACAAGCATACCAGCTGTGTGTGTGTGTGTGTGTGTGTGTGTGTGTGTGTGTGTGTGTGTGTGTGTGTGTGTGTGTGTTTAATCTGCCACTGATCAAACAGCTGATCTGAGCTACAAAGCCGTTAACTGCCAACACCTGCTCCCAAAGTTCACACAGCACCAGCGGACTGATGGTCACACTTCTGTTGGTTTCCTCCAAGCTGCCAGTGAACTCAAACAAACAAGCACCATGAATAATAACATCCACTCAGTGTAATACCTTCACTCGGATCAGTTACACTTATTATCCATTTATACTCAAGCCCGCCAATTTGGATTTTCACGGGCCAATACCAATATTAGGGAGTTAGATACAGATACATTTGCCTTTTATTAATTCTGCTAAGATTCTCAAGATTACGTTATCAAACATTGGCACCAAAGAAATGTAACTGAGGCTTGATATCGACTTTATGAAATAACTAAATCAGAAAGAAAACACAAATACACAACCCAATAGTTATAACTTTAAACCAAGTCTTTAAATCTAAAAATAAACAAATCTTCCAACTTCTACAGTCTAAAAATTGTGTATTTGCATTTCTGCATTCACGTATTGTATCTAATAAAACTTTTACAAGATCTGATAATGGCCTTACTCAGGATATTCTGGGATTAACAAAAAACCATTGGTCAAATATTTAATTGAGAAAATAGTTTAGGAGGATAAATCTGTTTTTTTACATGTTTCTAGGGAGAACTGATCTTTATAGTCACGAGTCGGACCAAACCATTCTTCAATCTTTGCCTTCATTCAGTTACACAAACAGTAGGTGACGTTTCTTGACTGTATGTGTATGTTATCTAAGTGACAGAGATGTTGCTGCTTTAATGCAGGTTTCCATTTTCACTGTAAACATATCAGCGGTCTCCTCACCCTGTTTGTGTGTAGCGAGCCCTGCTGTGCTTTGCCTGCGTTGACCAGCCGCTCCCACAGTTTAGGAGGAACACTGGAGATGTGACAGGAGCAGGTGATGGCGGACGAGTGGAGAGGAGCTAGGTAGGGAGTCGGCAGAGTGGGCCACCCGGGGGTCTGGAGGTCAATTACAACCAGCTCCTCTTCTAGTAACACGACCACTGCCGAGGGGTCATCACACTCTGAAAGAAGGAGAGACAAGATGGAATAAAGCTGCTTTCGATACATTCTCCCAGGAGGAGCTGCAGGAGTGAGAGGGCTTTGGATTTTCCCCGATGTGAGAACAAAGCAAGAATAACAATGCAGAGGATTTATTGCTGATATGAAAGCGTCTGTGCAGAAAACCTCCCCATGCGTTGTGCACGTGTGAAAAGCAAACAGACTTTAAGAGATGAAGCGTTGATGTTCAAGAATCGATGTCGGCCAGGTTCTCACCTTTCTCCTGCTCGGTGTTGTGAACAGTGAAGAAGTCAATGACTCGGGATGTGAAGTCGAAGGTGACGTGGTCTTTGTCCTGCTGGATGGTCAGGCAGTGGCGGTCACCGTAGCTGGCTCTGGGCATCCCCCCACTGTACAACAGCACTGGAGAACTGCAGATACACACAGATGTTTCATTTATGTTCATTATATCCATTATCTGGGACAACACTGCAAGACAATGAGTGAGGAATCACCAGATATGCATTTGAATATCAGGTGAAATAGAATCAATACAACATAAACTGGGTTGTGTGCACATAATAAAAGTTCACTCTTTTTTTCCTAACTTGAGTAATCAACACTAATTTTCTCCCAATTTCTCAATTCAACTAAACCCCAACAAATAGAGCTCTTGGGGTGGGAGGCAATAACATTTGGATTTATAGGGACATTTAAAAAAGCAAGTAAAAGGAGATCAAAAGAAAAAGAGTAAAGGACAGAGAGAGTAAAACTGTTCTGGTGATTCAGATCCAAGCTGCACAGTCTGACTGCAGCAATCAAACACTCTCTGAGAGGAAAAACATGTCAGTGGAACAAGGCTTCAGCTCTCACCCCGTCTCTACTGTCCTCCATAGGATCTTGCTGATGGCCTTGCAGGGAAATGGACCTGGGGCAGAAAATAGTGAAGTTGTGAAACATTCAAACATTGAGGTGTTTAAAGCTTAGAGCAATCGAGGCAATCAGTGCAAAGCTCGAAATTAAGAGGGTCACACAAAGAAATCAGAAATTAGATGTATAGCTTAGAACTAGCAACTCCTCTAGACTAAAACTAAGTCCCTGCCTGTTCCCTGTGCCTCCTGAATCTGGATGATGAGCAAAGCAATGTGGGTCCACACACAGCCATGACCCCAATTGACCCCTTAAAAATAAACACTAAGTCCCAATATGTCACCAGACGCAGCTCAATTGGCCACCAGTCACTCATCTTCATTAACCAAACCACCACGTCCACCTGACCTGGAAGACCTGAACTCCGGCAGGCCTTTCTTCATACATTGGCCAGGAAACACTGTGTGTCTGTCTGTGTGTGTGTGTTATGTTGTGTGCATTTCTCACCATAAGGGATGTTGGATGACATTGGCTGGTGATTGCATGTGTTGCCACCAGTAACCGGCCACACAGAGTAGCCCCCATCGTTATGGGAACTGACAAACAGGTTTCCAGTTCGTTCCCACACCAGGCTCTCCAGCTGCTGCAGGTGGTTCACACAAACACAAAGAAGAAGAATTGCAGTTTAGACATATTTATATAGACATTGCCAGTATAACCTGCTGACACCTGGAGTTGAAACTGTAAGACAGACTACAGGTGATATGGCAGCTGAGAAAGCCAAATCGTTTTGAAACTAAAGGTGTGCCAGGTACCTGCTTGCCCAGGAAGAGCTGGTCAGCATGATGAGTGCTCAGATCCCACAGGACCACCAGGCCTCTGCTGTAGCCGATCAGAATCTTCCCAGAATGCTGCGGGTGCTCCTGAAGTGACTCCACCGGCCCTAAAGATTTCCCACATCTGTAGTCATCTGGTAGGCTGGAAGGAAAACAACAAAACAGAAACCATCACAGATTATCATCACGTATGTTATGCTGCATGTCAGAAGATAGACTGATGGTCTGTGAAGGGGCCTGGACCATTAGGCCATCAACCCAAAACCGGTAACAGTAACGACTGGGAAGGGGTCACGGTAATTGATCATGAGTCCGTGGGGAGCAGAGGAAGGTGAAGGAGCATATCCACATCCCACACCATGAATTCAACTTCTCCAAAACTAAAGTATGAACTTCAGTTCACAGGCTTGAGTGCTTTTTATGGACTGGGCCAATAGGGAACCGTTCCAGTTGGTTGTTGGAGAACAGTCCCAAATCTTGACTTTTGATGAATCAGTAATCAAAAATATAACTTGTTTTCTTTCTCAACAAAACAGAAATGATAACTCAAAAAGTGTTAAAACATCATCAACACAGACTTTAAACCCTCTGTATAAACTGGAGTAACACAGCAGGCTGCTACTCCAACAACAACAACAACAGTGAAATAAACACCAAGCTGAAGTTTAACCCTCTGGAGTTTGTGAACTAGACATTCCTCAGAGGCAGCAGAGGAATGTGGAGCAGGACACACCCTCGAGATGTCAGAGGATTCCCTCGGAGACGGACAGGGAGAAGACTTAGGGGGCAAAACAAAGGGAGCAGCAGAGGGAGAGACAGAAAATGGCGTGAAACAAACAAAGAAGGAAGGCCATTAAACTTGTAGCTTTCTGGGCTCTTGGTTGTTGCTGAGGCAGAACCACACACGCACCCACCCACCCATACAAACACACACCCACAATTCTGGCTGCTTTTGTAGGGTTCACTGAGGAAGCTCCTCTCTCCGGAAGCACAGAGGCAGAAACACTCCCAACAAAGCATTCCACTGTCTCCGTCTCTCCGTTCACAAGTATTTTCAGGGAATCCAGCATCCTGCTACATAGTCCCGGTGATGAGCCGCTGTGTGTGTGTGTGTGTGTGTGTGTGTGTCAGTGAGTGTGTGTCTGTGTCTGTGCGCATTCACTGGAGAAACAGCTGAAACACTTCCCCAACCGGAACACCGCGTTTTGGCCGCCGGTACAAAGCCGCACTGTCTAAACACACACACGCCTACGCCTTATCAGGGCCCTTGTTAGGCCTCAGTTCTGCCCAGTTCCCCTAACAAGCCCAGTTAATGAGGGGTTCGGCCGACCAGTCAGACAGTCGCACACACGGCAGAATAAATAGGAAGCACAACAGAAGCTCTGTGATGCCCGGTCCGTGAGTATCAACACAGGAATGCAGCAAAGACGTCGACAGCGCGAAACATGAAGAAACAAAGTTCATTGAATGTGCAAGAATAAACTAAACACTTAAACATGCATGTGTAGACACTACTCTTCATTGCGCAGCTTTGCGTGACACATGTTCAGTCTATTCCGAGGATATGCGTGGTGCACTAACACCCGTGTTTTTCTTGAGATCTGTCTGCTGAACTTTCATACATGGCTGCACACGATCGCCGGCGGCTGAGTGAGTAACAGAAACACTTCACAGTCCTGCAGACAACACCATTATATCCCCATGTTTATTGGCGACTACAGCTGGTCTTTGTTTATGTGGGATTTCCAGTGTTTGGGTATTCTCTGAACCGTCAGCCTTTCCCGTTTGCCTCGTTGTGTAAGTTTTGCTGAGTGTGCAGCCGGGGTTTCGCCAGTTCACAAAGTATTTTGTGTCGGGTTTTAAGTGCCTGAAAACCTTCTTATTACTTTCGCCAAGGATATCAACCAGTGCGTGCAATTTGGTGCAGCTTGATTGAACTTAAAGCGACTGTTGTGTCTTGACAGAGGTTTGTGCTTTATTAAGCGACAGATCCAATTTGTTATATTAAATGTTCATGTCTAAGAGAGGCTGACCACTAGAGGATTTTCAACTCTTGACCGATTAAAAAAAACGCTGGAGACCACAGACATAATGACAGATTTAACCAATTTAATAATCTTATAATCTTCAGAACACACAGACTGAAAGATTTGGCCAGAGCGTCAGACCACACACTTGCCGCTGGTAGGAAACAATTTCACAGTGGCGATTTCCAGAGACTTGAAATCTCACAGAAACTCACTTGTTTGAACGCTTGCGTGATTAAACGTGACTTCAGAAGAAAAACAGAACCAAAGCTTTCTGAGCTCGACTGATATTCACTGCAAACTGGAGCCATTTCTTTACACTGCACTTTGTTGTAACTTTGTCCCAAAACCAAGCATCTCAATTCTGTGCTACTTCTAACGATGAGTGCACCAATGCAACAAAACACATAATTTTCTGCATCTGGTTCTTTGCTCCTCCTTAACACATCATTCATCAGTTTTACAGGATGGGACATCTCTATGGCCGTTTCCTGTCCCCTGAAAACCCAAAGACCTCGTTCTTCTCATGGTCCTTTAACCACATGACCCTGACCTGCCTGCGCTGCTGCGAGGGTCAACAAGGAGATTTGTCTCTGCGTGCACGTGTGTGTGTCTGACCTGCTCAGCTGGAGCAGAGTGGAGGAAACTAGAGTGTTTGAAGAGAAGACATGTGACGGGGATGGAAAAGAGAGAAGTGATAGTTAAGAAAGAAAGCCAGAGATCTGCAGTGTGTCATCCTGCTATTTATCAGACTTAACCATATTAATCTGTCTGCTGATACTTGCTGTCTGTGAAGTCACTGATGCGACAGTCTCACCTCTGCGTGACCTGATCCTGGAGCAGTGTCTGGTCGTCTCTCAGTGACAGGTGGGGCAACTGCAGGAAGTACACGCCCCCTCCCTCCGTTCCGATGCAGAGCAGGTCACATGACCTCAGCAGCAGGAGGACGGTCACCCGAGTGGCACTGCGAAGATGAAGAGGAGGAGTGAAGCTGCAGGTACATCTGAATTCACTCGTTACACAAGTTAACAGTACACACATATTGACAGGCTTATATATACCTGCAGCTCTCGATGCCAGGTCTTCCAGGCAGGATGTAGCTGTCCACTTCTTGGAGAGAGGCCGCACCCTCTTTCTTGACTCCTCCCACCTCTCTGGGGGCCCCGGCCACGAGCTCCCACAGGTGGATGGTGTTGTCATCCAGCAGCGACAGCAGCCGCCCCTACAACCAAACAAGACAAACATCCCACATCTGTTTGACCGCCATTTAATTTTTTACTAAAGTTGCACAAACTGCTGAGGTGGAGCTCACCTGTCCAGGCAGGAAGTGGATCTGTGTGACTGCAGTGGTGTCTTGGTGTAGTCCTGTGAACTCAACACCAGGGGCTCCGTAACTGTGAGGATCCGGTCAAGGAAATACACAGTATGGAAGAACTTTACACTGCAGAGGCTGTGGTCATTCATTTAGAGGCTGTATTCACTTTAATGAAGAAAATATTCAGCTGCAGAAAGCATGATGTTTTTGTTGACACTGACACAGACGTTGGCTCTTATCGCCAAAAGCTCCCAAATCTCATCATCTTTCCAAGTAGACATCTTGAGAATCTCTTTTTAATCCAGAGATCTTGGTATTCTTCCAATTTCGAGCCTCTCGCATAATAAAAGCACCATCATATTTAAACTCTGAATATTTCTCCTCTCAGACAAAGCCCCTTGGACTCGAGCGCGTGTTGATTTCATGCAGTAGACATCACATCCTAGAGAATCAGGACCTGGGACGACTGAAGATTGCTGCTGAAATATTTTTCTCCTTCTCCCTGAGGAGATTTCTGACTGTGCGGAAGGTCACAGGTTTCAAACAGAAAGCACAAGCACATACCTACGTCTCCTCCAGACAGACTCACTCTGTGTAATACAATTATTACACAGTGTTGACACGCACACTGGTGACAGCTCAGCACATCTACGTTTCACCGCATGACATGAAAACCCAGAGACACACACACACGTCCTTACAATTTCCTAGAGTAGAATTAAAATGGGAACACAGTTACAACTGGTCATTCTGAGCTGTTAACCTGTAGGAACACGCTGGTTAGGTGTAATAGCAGGACACTGAAACAAGGCTTGTTGCAATTACCAGCACCCGATGACGCAGATGATCAGAAACCAGCGTGATTGTGTATAATCAACAGTAATCTTCACGCAGCCCTTCCTCTGCAAGCCCAGTAAATGAAGCCGAGCTGATAAAATAAAGACTACGCTCAAGATCTGTGACGCCATGAAGACAATTAAGCTAAATTTGGATAAACTGCGAATTAGCACACACCCGCTAGCAGCCAGCTTACATAAGCCTGCAGGAATGTGGGTCGAAATTGAGAAAAATAGGGAAATCTAAAAGGATCCCATGTTTTTGTACGACTGTGAACAGAGCTGCTTCAACATTGTGCTCATTATTTTCATTTTCATCTGAGAAAAATATATGTTTGAACCTTATAAATATCCTCCTCTTTTCATGTTTTTACTCTCATTAGCATTGATAAGTATTTTTCTTTCCTATTCCCAGCATGCCCGGGAAAAACGTTCTGCATTTTACAATTTCCCACCCTCTCTTCTTCCCATCACTCTGTAGGTGTCTTCCCAGAAAATCTGAACAGAAGTCAGAGATCTGCCTTCAGCACCATTCTCCACGTTCATTTGAACCTTTTTCCCCCTAAACTTGAATCCCTCCCTGTCCTGATCCCCTGGAGGCCCAGCTGAGTGTTATACCAGCATTCTTTCAGTGTTGTCACTTCCTGCTGCTGGGTTTTATTTGCCGCAATAATACATGCCTCAGACAGCTGGAGGTGGCTGAGAGCATTGACTCATGGGTCATGAACCACAAGTCCAGATAATGGCCTCAGAGGCAAAAAGAAAAACAAAGATATGAGAGAGACGAATCAAATAAACCACCGTTAGAGAAATAAGTTAAATATTCTACCGCCTGACGGGAACAGATGGACATTTTGGGAAAATGTGCTTTATTTGTTTTCTTGCAGAGGTAAATGGGAAGATAGATAAAACTCACGTCTTCCATGCAAGCCCAGTAGATTCAGTCAAAAGCAGATTAGCAGCGAGAGATTGTCCAGGTCGTAAAACAACAGGAAATGTCTGACACATTTAAACGACGGGTTGGTGCCCGGGTAGAGCAGCAGGAGGTAGAACAGGACTTACACATGTTGTAATGTGTTGTTGCCTGCGTCTTCTATATGTATGACACCTCTTTTCATCTTGACATTTCTATTCTTTGTTTTACTTTTGCATGTTAGAAACGCCATTACCACACTCAATAGGTCACAGTGAATTTTTCAGACCATTTTCTGCTGCTGCTCGGACATTTTCTGTCCACAGGGGCTGGCAGGAAAAGTTCCAGAAAATGTGCAGAGCAATGGACTCTGCCATTTGTGTCTTTAGATACAGCCCCTCTGGAAAATGTCTCAAAAATATCCTGTCATCCATCCTCCAACGTGACAAGGTACTTTCCCTCTTGCCATCAGAATCGAATGGGCCTGATCAGTGGTCTTGTACAGGCTACAGAACATGACTTGAGTTGAACCGTCTTAAAAGAAAAGAGAAAACTCACAGCCGAGTGAAAAAGATCTGAGGGACTGACAACAGATGGGCAGTGGTGGTTTGTAGCTGTGTCCCAGCTATGTAATAATGGCCGCAGCAGTTCCTCCTCATTTAAGCTGGCTGTGCAAAGAAAGCTGTCAGCATGTAGGGAAAAAATAAAACCACTAATGACTATTTAAGACTGTCAGAGCCTTGACACTTGGCTGGTCTGCAGCACCTTTGACAGGAACCAGGCCACCACCGTCTCCCATTACAGTCCACAGACCCCAAATACATATGTCTGGCAGTCAGAGGAGCTGCAACGCACAGCGGAGGTTTGTACTGTAAATTAAAGGGAAGACAAATTAAATGTGTGAGACAAGGAAGTGAAAGAGTAAGAAAAACTTAGGAGTTCAAATGTGGCACATGGCTCACATATGACAAACACAAACACACAGAAACACACACACAATTCCTGGTCGTGGGGATGTCAGAGGACAGCTGGTGGTGGGATTCCCAGTGATGATGTCATCAACTCCTAACTAGGGGTGACACGCATGTGTGTGTGTGTGTGTGTGTGTGTGTGTGTGTGTGTGTGTGTGTGTGTGTGTGTGTGTGTGTGTGTGTGTGTGTGTGTGTGTGTGTGTGTCCACTGAATTAAGCGCCCTGCCCCACTCAATCTGTTCACTGGTCATCATACTGGTCCTCAATAGTAGTGGGCAGAAAACATATGAGTCACTCTTCCCGTCTAACGCTGCAAATACCTCAAATATCATGTCAGGATCTAAGTTAATTTAGTCACTAATCAAGCTATTGAACAAACTAAGTCTGAACTTAAATCAACAGAAACGTCAACTTCATATTTCAGTCTGGAACGAAGTAGAGATTCAACCAACTGACATTAACTGGGCTTTAGCCGGTTCCCTTCTTTAGTTATTCTGGTTACACTTCTGACAAACATCGAAGGGCTGATGAGTCTCCTTCAAAATACATGAGACAGACACAGACACACACGTCGGTAACACTGAAGGCTACAGGAGTTCAAGAGACTCCCCAAAAACAAAATGCTCAAATTGAAGATTAACTTATTTAAAAGAATAAAGCAAGAAGCCCATACTCAAGCTTTCACTTTCTGGAGAAAAATAATAACTCTACATGAAAGGAGACTTGAATCTCTGAGCAACCTGCTGAATGTTACACTCGTACATAGGAAACCATTCATCCACCTGCATGTTCTGATTGTATGACAAAGATGTGTCTCATCGCTCACCAGAGATCCCTGAAATGCAAACAATGAAGGCCTACAGTAACTCATAATCACTCTCTCACACACACACTCATAGTCACACACACACACACACACACACAGTGCAATTGCCCGCTGATGCAGAGAGAGAGAGCGTTAGCAAGGATAAAGCGATTTCACGGTCTGAATACAGACAAACAGAAGGCATTGTCCTCCATGCGGACACACAGACAACAGCCAGCACACCCTTAACACACACACACAGGGATTTGTGTGTGCTCGTGTGTGTGTGTGAAGACAAGAATTGACAGGAAGGAAGGATATATCGCTAAACCCAAGGATGAATGTACAAGTTCCACAAAGAAAGACAATAAGACATTTTAGCCCAGAGAAAAGGTTAAAATAATAGTTTATAAAAGTGGTTTGAGAGTTTCCAGTCTTATCATCTGAGGGATCTCGTGCAATCATTTTCTCCAACTCTCTTTCCTCCCCAACACAAACACACACACGAATATTTACAAGCTCTTCACATGTCTGGCAAAAGGCAGTCTACAACAGGACAAGCCAAACAACTCCACCCACCCACTAGAGAAACAATCCGGTCTCATTTGCATCCTCTCCCTCAGCTAGTACCTCTCCACCTCCCACACTCCTCTTTCTGTCCCACTCAATGCATGGTCACCCCCCCCGACACGGCAGCAGTCAAACTACAAGTACATGACTGGCAGGTCAGCTACGAAGCACACAACAAACTACAACTAAACAATTACCACTGTATTACCTTCCCTAAAGTTAATGAATCCAGTTGTGAAGCCGTATATTGTATTTAAAGGGCCATGGATCTTATTTGAAAACAACTGACCAAGGGGGTTTTAAATGGAGCAATATCAACAGCATCATTACTCTATACTTCTCCTTCACTTCCTCTTCTTTTATTCAGTCTCACGCTCTCTCACTCTTTCAACACTTTAGGCCTCGATCATTCAACGCTGAGCCACCAGTTCAGAAGAATGTTTTCTTTTGGGTTCTCCTAAACTCTCATTTAACAAACTCTCCGCTCTGTCCAACTCGCCAAGAGCCCCCACCCTTAATCTCAGCAGACAGACAGACGTCCTCTCCAACTTGTTGCCCAACTGGGCGGGTGAGTGTGGGTCAGTCGGGGGGGGGGGGGGGGGGCCTGGACCAAAGAGAGGGAAAGAGGAGGGTGTGTGAGTGAGATGGAGAGGACAGAAGGAGGAGGAGGCTGATTTAAAGAGCCTGACAGTCTGCAGGAATATCAATGAGGATCAGGCTACAACCAGGGGACAGAGTGACGGGAGGACGAATGGAAAACTAAAAAAAACAACACAAAGCTAGACGGGGACAGTTGAGGAGGAAAACAAAAACAAACATGACAGGAGGACTGAGAAAAAGACAGAGTAGAGGACTAAAAATAGTGTAGCATGCAGTGTTGGATAAATTACTTTATATGGCAAATAAGTGAAGGCAGTGTGTGGGTGAGAGGAGGAATAAAAAAAAGAAGAGGTGAAGAGTGGGAGGAATGCCACAGGCTGCGTTGCAATGATTTGCTCGTAACCTTGCTATTAAATGCTGCCTTATTTCGACACGTAGAAGAAAAGATTATATAAAGTGATATTTATAGGAGGCAACAGATTAGCCTGTAACACAAACCACAGTCTGCACATGAAAAACGTTAATGTGACAAATGAAAAGCTGGAAATGTTTGTGGGAATGACAGGAAAGGCTGAAGTTCACTGACTGGTACCAACGAGCACATGGGGAATTCACTGTTTTCACCACTAACTATAATAATGGTGTTGACTCCGAGCATCGGTAAACAATTCCAGATTCCTTCACGATAAGCTGCAGCAGCTGACACGGTCAACTCGGTTCACAGGTCACCAAACTATGTAAACTGTCTATGGTCCCGCCCTGCAGGAGAGCATGAATCACACACCGGGGCAGTGAAACCCGATGACATTAGAAAACTCTGCTCGACCACAGCGATGACAAAACAGGTCGACCGCGGCTGAAATCTGAAGAGATGCAAACAAGAACAACACAACATTTTCGGCTTGACGGGAAAATCACAGAGAGAGTGTGTGTTTGTGTGCAACAGGATGTCACACAGACAGACGGAGAACTGACAGCTGGAGCACACCCACAAATACACAGATCAAAGCTCTGCAGTGTGTGTGTGCGTGTGTGTGCTTGTGTGTAAATATTAGCTTGGCTGTTGGCTCACCGATACTGAAGATTCATGGTCACAAAGTTTCAGTGTGACTCAGCGCGTACTGGATAAAAGCAAAGCCCGTAGTTTCACATTATTTTACATCAAGTGTGTGTGTGGTCCAGATATTACTCATGTGGTGGGTGGGGACTTAAATCTGTGCAAATGAACATTTTAATGTGCGATATGTTAAGTTTAGGTTTAGAGTTAAGCGAGTAGTAACTCTGGTTCAGATGTTTGTGCTCAGCAGTATTTTTCTCTGACCTTTTTCCAGAGAGCTGACTCGTTTCTATCAAGAAACTCTGTGTGCTGAGCGGCAGACTTTTAAAACCCTCCGGTCTTCAAGCACTTTCTCATCCCAGGCAACTGCACTGGTCGTCTTGGAAACCAATTCAAAAGCTCCCTTTATTAAGACTAGACTCAGCAACAAAGCTCTTACTCACCCAATCTCTCTCTCTCTCACAGACACACACACACACACATGCACAGACACACACACGGAGGGTTAACCCAGGGCAATGCAACATGCATTCCCTGACAGGAGACAGACTCTTTCAGATCGCCCCACCACCCCCACATCATCTCTGTCGACACACACAAACACACACACACACACACACAATAAAACTCCACGCCACATCGTCCCCTTCCCTCTGCTGAGCCCCAGTCTGTGGTTGAAGCAGAAAAGTCTCAGGGTGTAATATGACTCTGCTTTTATAAACACACAGAGAGAGAGAAAGAGAAAAGGAAAGAACAAGTGAGAAACTCGAGCGAGAGGCTGAAACCGAGCACATGTGAAAAAAATACATAAAATCAGAAGTTCATACATAAACTCCCAGAACATAAACTCTCAAAACATTTAGCAAAATTCCACTTCTCCTTTGTAACTGAGTCACTACAGCTCTACACCTACCCAGCCAGACTTTGTACTCCGCTCAACACTCACACTGTGCACCACTGCTCTGGCATCATGGTGTGAGACTCGAACTACACATCTGGCTGTAAGGGCTGGAAGGCTGTGTGTGCGTGTGTGAGTGAGTGTGTGAGTTTTGCTGTACACAGGTATGCTGGGAAGCTCGTCTAGGTCAAACCGAAGTCAGGCAGTCTGTGAGATTATCAGGGAATGTGCAGCCACACACACACACAAATATTTGTTCAAAATGAAGGCTTTTGACCTCAGAACAAAAATTGCGATGAAATCTGTCACCGTCAGTCATCTACTGAAGCCCTGACATCAGAGGTGAGGCTATCAGGTGATAAATGAATCGATCAAGCAAAAGAAACTGTGGTTCCCTCTTTTCGAATGTGAGGATTTACCATAGGTCAGGTGACATCAGATGTCTTAAAAAATAAACAACCCAATTTTCACAAATGAGAATTAAACGAAACCATAAAATATTTGGCTTTAAGAAGTATCTCATGATTAATCAACAGTCTAATGAATTAATTGAGAATTGTTGTTGCTCTAGTTTAACCTAAATGATATTCGATGTCTTGCAAAGGTAAAGAAATACTAAATTGGGACATTTTTGAATCAAAAACAGTTAATATTAAATAAAAATAATATACGTGGTGGAGACCAACTGCTCTAATGCACCTAACGTGTGAGACAGGATCCTGCATTCAGTCAAATTCCTGCTAAATGACTTGTTCTTTGAAAACTTTCCAGGTTTTTTCCCTGTGGGCATAAAGCACATGCTGACTTTCCAGAAATTCCACCAGCAGCTGGGACTTTGTTAAAAAAAAAGAAAAAAGGTAGGATGTTGCAGTATCAGTCATTATGTTGATATACCCATGTTAGTGAAGCTATGTGCCCCCCCCCCCCCCTCCTCCTCTGTCTCTTTCACACTCCCCTGTCTTTACTGCCTCTGTTATTGCCATCTCTCCCCTCCTCCCTCCCTACATCTATCCATCTCTCTCTCTCTCTCTCTCTCTGAGGTGCAAGCGCCTGGTACCACCAGTCTCTCTCTCTCTTTCCCTCTCTCGGAAAGCTGCATCTCAGACAGTAGATTCACCAGTGTGATGCATCTGCGCGCGCACACACTGACACATACAAACACACACCCACACAGCCAGAAGCACAGAAGTAAAAAGGATATTATGATGATCATAGACGGAAAGTACATTTTTGCTTTTCGTTTTGACAGAAATAATAATGTGATGTTTTCTGGCGTCTCCACCACACAAGTAAGTTCACTCAGGTCTGGAGGATATCAGTGCTCCTGTGATGTGGATTTTACACTTAACCATGTTGCATTGTCAGCCTCCCTTCCTACTTATAATGTCCGCAAACTGGTTAAACAATCACAGTTTGTACGAACATTCACTAAAATCCAAAACCCTGGCATGTCTGTGTTGATCAATCCCTTCGCCTGCTTTCCACTTCACCTCACAGACGAAACATGCGAGACAAACCTAAAACATGTGAAGCAAAAATTTGAAAGCAAAATAGTAAAAAAAAACACTGCTTCCTTTAAAGTGTACACACAGGCTTTGACATTATCTAAGGATGACAATGGTCTGAGCTGAGGCTCACCTGCTCCATCAGTAAACGGGGGGGGGGGGGGCCCAACACTGGGCAAACCACAACACGTCAACATGCTGATGTTAGGCTGCTGCTCTAATTACAGAACCATCGTTATAATCATGGCCCCGTTCAGACGTGGCGTTAACACCCATCTGGTGATCTGTTCTCAAGTGGACGGCTTTAAGTGCAGGTGGGAATAGACCCAAGACGCACTGGAGATCTGATCACTCAGAAGTGGTCTAAAGACACATCAGGCTTCATTCCTTTATCTGTGTGAATGCGTCCTTGGCGACGTGAAGCTCCGCTGCTGTCTACTGATGAGCTACAGTTTCATAAAGAACTCAAATGATTGAGTTTCCCATGCATCGTTTTATTTGCGGCCACTGCCGCTATATCAACATTTCACTTTTTGACTGACATGCAGAGTCAAATTACAGCTTTGTCCTCGTGCAGACCATGAGCCAAACCACTACTCATACCCAGAACAGCTTTACACGTTCCAACTCATCCTGTTTTGCTAAAACGGACAGAGCCTTGCATCGTCACCACCAGGGTTGAGGGTTAGATTCCAACTGACCACGAACTAGAAAAATGCATATATGGTATGTCTGTCGCTCCACGGTTTGAGGGTCTTGGTTTGATTTTCATAGTTCTGGACGGGAGGTCAATTAACTATGACATTAAACTCATCCCGTGAAGTTATGGTAACAACACTGCAGCTGAGTAATGAAGGGCAGCATCAACAGCAACAGTCAGATGATCACTTAATTGTAAACAAACCCTTATTTTGACCATAATATCAAAACCACCAGAAATTGAGTGCACTTAAAATATCCCCTGCAAAGAGAAACCCTGTGCTAACATTACTCCAGTAACTACTGTAGGTCACACCGCAAAATATGAAAGTTTTAAAAAAGACAGTTTGGATAGTTGTTCAAAGTTCAGCTCAGATTTCTCTTCATGAAACGTATAAAGTGTCTGATCATTCATTCAGATTTCTGTACTAAAGAAATGGCACCATATTCCTAGATATCAGACATTTAGTTAAACAAATAACAACTTAACGGATAATGCAATCATAACCTATTATAATAGAATTAGAATAACAGGCAAAATTCGTAAATATAGTCAGTTTAGTAGTGAAAGGCAGATCAGTCCTCTTCAGTGGTGCAGACAGACACACACACAGCACACACTCCACTGAGCGGATGTTAACGTAACAGCTCTGCCGCAGATACAGACCGTCACTTTTTTCCTCAACATTACAAAAATAGCTTTGAGCAAGAAAATCCAACAGCGCTGTAAGAAAATAGGAAACGCAGCACCCACCTTCCAGCTCAGCGCGACTGAAATAGAACGAGAGTGTGGAACCTTTATGTAGACGTGGTGTTATTTGAATCACAATGACAGCTGCGGTTTCTCATCCTTAAACATGCACAGGGGACAAAATCTTACGAGAAATCACAAGAGGATGACAGATGCATGAATCACTGAGAGAACCAGGAGCAGGAGGCGGCACCGTAACTGCACTGCAGAGCTGTGGATGCGACAATGTCAAAAAGAAAAGGATACACTTTGATGGCTCCTGACTTTGTTCCAATGGCCATAAGTTGCAGTTTGGGGTCAAAGGCCAAAGCACTGGGCTGATGGGGAAAGCCATGCTCCACAGTCTGTTGGAGACAGACAGGCAGAGGAAAAGAGTGGGAGAGACAAAGAGATGAAAGAGACATTAACAGCAGTTACAAGACAATCGTTTTAAATTCAATCTCCCACGTCTGTGTGTGCTGCTGCAGACTGTGATGTCAGTGAGGCGTCTGAAAGGGAGCGCGCCCTTAATAAAAGTTCCTAAAAAGCACTAATGGCAGCAGCATTGTTTTTATTATCTTAAATGAGATTCACATGAATTCACAGTTTTCCCCCTCTGCCCACGCGGGGAGAAGACGAGACAGCTCGGAAAAGCATTTTGCTCTTCAGAGGAAAAACTCAGTGAAACCACGGAGGGAGATGACTGAACCTTTGTTTAGAGGGTCGAGTGGACTTCTGAGTTTTGTGGCCACGGACCACTGAGCGTTTTCTGTCACAAACAAATCTGGGAATGAGCTTGGCACTGAGATATGATGTAAAACATTAACCTCAGTTTCTCGGCAGTACCAGGGTACTTACAAACAAACACACACACACTGACACAACCATCAAAGGAGCACTCCTGGTGAGAGACCACCTCTGATTGTTGTGGCAGCTGGTGCCAAGTGTGTGTGTACGTGTGTTGTCACACTGCAGCAAATTGTTCATGGACATTCGGCTTCGCTCTTTTTCTTTGTGCAGAAATGCAGAAAATGTGTTGGTTCCAGTTTATGAAGTGTGAGACTTTGTGGTCTTTTTGTCGTGTGGGACAGGAAATGAGTGTTTGTCTGACCATAAACACAATCTGGACAAAACTCTTAAGTTTTATAAAGACTCATTAGTCCAAACATGACAAACAAGGTTCTTCAATCATGACAGATACATCTTGTGTTTAAACTGAGAACATGAGTAGAGATTATGTTGTGTTGCCTTCTGTGCAAAACAAATAGTGGCTTTCATCATCGAACAAACACTGTGTTCTACTTTGTGAGTGACACCGTGTGCAGACTGACAGCCGCCTCATCTAACCTGGGTTCAAGGCCACCGAGATGCTCAACTCGACACAGTGTGATGCTGCAGCTCCTCCTAAACACTACACAAGCAGCTGATACAAAACAATTACAGATATACGTTCCTGAGACAAATGGCTGCTGCATCCTACTTCCAGGACTCCTCCTGAGAAGTGGATCTGAACTTTGCGGAGGCCAAGAGCTCCTAAACCAGACGTGAACACAGGCCCAACGGGAAGGGCGTGCGTGTGAATGTTAACACAAGCCTCAGGAAGCTGAGGTTTACTATACATGAACTGGTTAATATCCATATGGATGTGATGGCAGAGTTGAGTTGTATGAAACCTGACACTCGTGGGGTTTCGACCACAGATCCTCAAACACTGAAACAATGTGGAGGTCTGAGGAAAATACCTCTGAGCTTTAGCAGGGCTGGTGTAGCTCCTAGGGCTGGATATGAAAATCACATCAGTCAATATTAACACAATGTCACTTTATTGATTCTTTTAAAGCAACACTAGGTAGTTGTATACCTTCAAAAGACACCTGCAGAATCATTTGATGTTACACAAACTTATAATGGGACGAAACCACAGCACTCCCTGGAAACCTGAAACTACGCAACTCTGCTCTATGTTGTACGTCACATGCTAGCAACCAGGGCTAGGGGCTAACAGCTAGCTAAAGAGACAACTAGCCACTGGCCATGTTGTTATTGGACAAGAAAGTGTATTGTCCTGTTGTGCTTGCTTGACGTTGGGCTGTGTAAGTTGTCCATTCTCTAGTTTATCATCAGAGACCAATCTTGACTTCCTGCTTGTCAACAAATGCACAGGACTACAGCTGTACTTAGCTATCCCACCTGCAGGGGGAGCTCAAGAGTGGAGCATGGTGACGCTTTAAGTTTAAAAGATGTTTTAAACTGTTCTTTACGAGCAGAGACCACTTGGCTTCCGGGGACTTGATACTTATTGATTGTTGATGGGTGCACCGCCTCAGCAGTCTCTTCAGGAGAAGCACTGACAGCCATTTTGACCAATATCCACAAGTCGCACGTGAAGCATCCCACTGACACAAGCAGCTGCTGGTGATTAACCACAGACGGTCTCCACGGTTCACTGTGGACGTGGGCCTCGTTTTTTGTGGAAGCTGATTAACGGGCCAATTAACAACTCTCACACACTCACTAACACACACACACACACACACAGACAGACAGACAGACAGACACACACAGTAACAAAGCCCCCTGCACGTCGCACTCCAGCACTGAAGCTACTTTGTGTTTGCACAGAAACAAACGCTCCTGCTGCTTCTTAACTTCAGTCCTGCTCCTGTTATCAGAGGAAATGCTGTGTTTAGTTTGTGAGGAAGAGGAGAAGAAGAATAAAGAAGAGGAGATAAAGAGGAAGAAACACTCTCTCCCTCCGTCCCTCTCTCTCTCCTCTTGTCCCGTTACTTTACCTTGTTGAAGGCGAACAGCTCCTGTTTGATCTTCTCCCTCTGCGGGTCGGTTCCCTGCCGGCGGAACCGAAACTTCATCATCTTGGCGCCGGGCGGGGAGGAAGGGGGGGGGACCGGGGAGGATAAAAACACGGATCCAACGAGCCGGGGGTGCTCGGCGGCAGGAGCGGGCGATGCTAATGCTAGCTAAGCGAGTGGCCCATGCAGGCTGTGCGCGGGGCTGCGTCGCTGCAGCGGGCTGCGGTTCTCTCCTCCCTCCCTTCGCTCGCGCTCCTGGAGCCTCTTCGGTCGCGGTGGGTTTGACCGCAGCCCCCGCCCTCCGTTCCTGTTCCCGGTTCGCACCGCACCGAACCCCGTCACCGGCGGCCAATCGGAGGCGACAGAGACGAGAGGACACCCCCACTCCACCCTGCGCCCCGGAGGAGGAGGGCGCTCGGTTTGTGGCACGGCACGCACAGCGGATGCGACACCTAGTGGAGGAGTCTATAGGAGTCGGTAACCGGGCGGTGCGGTGATTAAAATGAAGCCACCCGGCGGTGAAGAGTCACTGAGCGTTAATAAGTTAAAACCTGTTGAGCGCAAAATCTGTAAATGTTTGTTTTTATATTTGTACATAAAGAAGAAGGGTTCGTGTTAATTCGGAGAAAGGTGTTAATATTGTTCTTATGATTAATATTAGTATGATTATGATATATGAAAATAATATGTACATATATAACAGCAGAACACTTTATGCTACAACTTTAATGTTCATTATTTCACAGTCAAATCAATTATGTACAACAGATATTTACAAAAATATATATACAAATTGTACAATATATTTTATATAAATGTTTTTTCCTAGCGCTAAGTAAAAATAAGAACATTTTAAAAAATCCTATCAGAAATTAATGAAGAATTATGTCAAATCATAGGCATTCACTGATGTTGAAGTCTATGCACAATACAGGATCTTTGATGACTGGCCAAGAGCAGAAATTATTAGTTGATTAATTAATTAGTCAACAGGTTGATAATATTTATCATTTCAGCCTCTGGTTTTAAACCCTAACTCCTCCTAAAATTCTTGCTTCCAGCTTCACCAGGTGAATATGTGCAGGTTTTCTTTGGTCTTTTAATTCTAGCAAACTCTTTATGTTTAGTTTTTGGACCTATAAGCTCACAAATGAACTGGTTATTGGAATTTTTCAAAACAATCCATCAAATTAGAAAATAATGGGCAGATTGTTTGATGTATACTCTTATGGCCAACAGCATCACCATACATTCATCACATTGAAGAAATATTATCATTAAATATCAAAATATTCTATTTTTTAAAACAGAGGTAGATGCAGTGCATATAAGAGGCATACTGTGTGTGTGTGTGTGTGTGTGTGTGTGTGTGTGTGTGTGTGTGTGTGTGTGTGTGTGTGTGTGTGTGTGCGCACTATAGCAAGGTGATTTCGCTTGGTGGCAAGGTGAGTCTTTTTTCTCTGACTGACAACATGTTCTCCATGTGCATGGCAATGACTCGGCACAGCTCCAGGCCCTGGAGAAAACACACAAACACACACACAAAGACACACACAGAGAAAGAATCAACATAGTCTTATGGTAGGAAGTAATAACAAAACAAAGCACGTCTTCGAGCACCCCCATCCTCTCCTCTCTCTTTATCCCTGCGTCATGCACAGACACATACCTGCTCCAGCTGTAGTTGTGTGATGCGCTGGTTGAGCAGGTCCCCGATCATGATCTCCACGTACGGGTAACTGGAGCCTGAGGTCGGTCTCTGGGTGCGGGTGGACTGGACCTCCTTCAGAGGGAAACGCACCATGGCCTCCTAATCACAGAGTGCACACACACAAATAGACGTGACAGGAATGCAAACATACACAAAGTGACAGATGGATATGTAGAGTCAAAACATTGTTTATCGAGGTATTTGTTTGATATGTGGTTTATCAAGCTAAGGTAATGACAGGTTGAAATAAAACTGTATAACCAGCAGGAGGAGCCAAATAGTTTTTGAAATCATTAATTCAGTGGCTTGTTTTTGAGGTCAACACAAAGTCAAACGAGCACCTGGGCTGTTTCAGATTCCAACTATGACACACATCCAGCTGCATTGTGGGCATGAATCACACTATTACACAGACTTGGGTGGATCGTCTGCAACATGGGATTGTGGATGTTTGTCTGTCACGTACATGAGTGTCCTTGTCAAGGAAGTGGAGTCCGTTCAGATTTACAGCCAGGACGCACGGGGCGTGGATGGATGCAGAGCCTGAACTCTGGATGTAGAAGAAGGAGGAGCCGAACATGGGGAAGGCACTGACCAGCCCTGGGTAAAGAAAACACACCAAGACGTAAGATGTGACGAGGGATGAAGCACTAAAAACATTTCCCCTATTTGGGATTTAAATTTGTGTCTTTTCTTCTACTTCTCTTTTAATCATGCAAAAATGTATTAAAAAACGTTGGTGTCTATGGAGGCTACCGTCCAGTAGAGAACCACACTGAGCTGGGGTCTTACCAAGAAACTGTGCACGGGCCTGGTGTGGGTTCAAGGGCTGGACCTGCTGCATGTGTTGAGTTGTCATATTCAGCCAATGCTGTGAACCCTGTTTGCCGTAGAACTGCGGGGGGATGCACTCCTGCACGTCATGTCTAATAACAAACACAAACACACACACACACACACACACACACACACACACACACACACACGTTGTGTTACCTGTAAAAGCATCTGACATCCAAGCTAATTTACAAAGTTGTGCATATATTGTGTGAGGATGCACCTGTGTGTATGTGTTAATGTGTCTTTGTGAGTCCACTGTTTGACTCACAAGCACAAAAAGTCGGTAAAACTGCGGCGTATCCAACAAACAGGCTTTGGTTATGAATGCTGTGTGTGTAGGTGTGTGTATATTTACAGGGTGGGCAGGTAGACGGTGTCCTTGGCACGGTGCTGGAGCGCAGCCAGCCTGGCAATCTGCTGGAGATGCTGCTCACTGGCTTTACCCTGAGGAACCACACTCAGCAAGGCCTTCACGTAATCTGGCAAGACCTTGCACACAGAGACACAGAGACTGTTATCTTCTGTGATTTTTATGCTTCTTGTCATTTGCTACAAACAACATCAACCTGTGGTCAAGTCAACCACACACGGACACTCAAATTGCATGTTTCAAAATAAAGTTTTCCCACAGGAAACTTAAAGGATGTGGATTTGCTCTTCCCAAGGCACAGGAGCAGAAAATGGGATGGTAGCTCTGCGTTCAGGACAGCAGAGGTAAATCTCTGTGGTAAAATGTCTGACACTGCAGTTGATTAACCAGAAACAGGATATTCAGTCATACATTTAACAGTGTAGACCTGTACCTGGTTATAGTGCATGGTGACATAGAGTTCATTGTCCAGCTTGAGAGCCAGACTCCAGATGACTCTTCTGAACCACAGGCTGTAGTTGGCATCCACTGGCTCGGCCTCTGTGGCCACATCCAGGATGTACTCCCGTTTGTTCAGGGGACGCACGTTCTGACCTAAAGAGAAACGCAGGTCGGCGATGATCAACTTTTCAACGTGATAACTTGGATTTTGCCAAGAACATTTTAATTTCAGATCCTCGCCTCCAGCTGGATTACCTTTGTGTGTGACCAAAAAAATGGCATATTCATCCAACGCCTCCTCCCTGTGCAGCTCCATCTCAAAGCAAAGCTCCTCGATGACATCCAGAGATACCTGAAAGGAAAAAAGAAGATCGCAATGAGTGTATGGGGAGAGTGTGGCCTAGGGGATAGAGCGGGTGCTCTGCAACAAGAAGGTTGCCGGTTCGAATCCCACTCTATCCCATCTGCATGCCTAAGTGTCCTTGGCAAGATACTGAACCCCTTGATGGCCCCTCATAAAATGATGAGTGTTCTAAAAATGTAAGTCGCTTTGGATAAAAGCGTCAGCTAAATGACATGTAATGTAATGTAATGAGTAATGGCACAATCGAACAGTATGATTTAAATATGTGTGTGTTTGTGTGTCCCCCTCACAGAGCAAGTCTTGATCTTCAGGTGCCGTTCGATTCCCCCTGGCAGCAGGAACAGCTGTCTCTTGGAGCTCCGCCCAGCCTGCACACACGACCAATCAGAAGGAGAGTGTACTGCTATTTATAAGGAATATATAATTCGATTTTACATGTTATTCCATCTAGTTATTATTACCAGTGTCTGATATTTAGCAGGATTATGCAAAAAATACAGGACAAATTACCACGAAACTCTTTAACATAGTGAGATAGAGCAGTTTTCAAAATGTAGGTCTCAGAAAATAAGTCATGGGTCTTGATGAATCCATAGTTTTCAGTGTGTGTGTGTCTGTGTGTGTGTGTGTAATTAGCTGCAGATCCAAATTGAACATCCGGATCAAATGAATTCAAAAGTGTTTTCATGAGGGAACTGTTGAGAAGAACACAAAGACCAACCAGCATCGCTTTGAGTTCCATGCTGTTGGGATACTGCACACGTCCGCCATATTGAAAAGTCCTCCTCAGATTCTGCTCACAGGCCTTGGCAATACCTGTCAGGTAAGAAGAGCAGCCAGTAAACCCATCAGCTCCCTGATTAGAGCCCCTGATGGATGAATGGATAGATGCAAGGACGGCTTCTCGACCTTGGTACTGAACCCCAGGACTGGAACACGCATCCTGCAGGAACGTCAGCAGAAACGGCTTCATGACGTCTGAGCAGCGATGAAAGGACGTCAGGATGTAGAGCAGCCTCCATCCTCTCTGACAACTGTCCCTACACAAAGATACAAACACACAACTACAAATGAAAGGTTTTCTGCCGTGGACTGTGCAGGTACAGAGCTTCAGAACCAGTCAGCGTGAAACACGGAGAAGAGTCTTACGGTTTGGAGCTGGTGTTAGTGGTGACCTGCTTCATCACCTGGCAGTAGGCCTCATCCTTTATCAGGCCGTGGGCACCGCTCAACTATAGAGGATCAATTTGAGAGCATATTTATTTCTCTTCACGAGGGATCACATCATTTATGTGCCTCTAAAATATGTTAGTGAGAGAGAGTGTGTGTCTGAGTGTGTACCTTCAGTATAGTGGCGACCAGGTCCTGTTCATTCTGTCCCTTCAACGGGAAATCTCCCATGAACTTCATTATCGCTGGATAAAAACAATTATATATCATTAAAACTCCCCTGGACACAAAGATTATATCATATGTTACAGGAGGAGTCAGGGTTTCAGAGTTCATCTTAGTAGAGCGCAAACCTCAAGCTACAACAACCACATTTAAATTCACTAGATCCTGATGTTAATGTTGATCTGCACCAAGTGGCTCACAATCATATTTATCAGTCCTCTCCTCTCTCTCTCTTCTACATCCCTCGCTCTGTCACTCTCCTCTCACCTATGAAGATGTCCGCCGCCACTCTGTTCATCCCGCTGTCGGAGAAGTCGATCAGAGACTCCTGGATCGGAGACTGGAGCGACAAAGACATGACAAGGAACACAAATTTTTAAAGTTGAAAATGAAGTTGACAATTCAAATACAAGGGCTTTGTTTTGAAATGAACTTTACCTTGGAGAATTTGATCATGTCAACAGGGTCTTTGCCCTCCTTCCCCTTTTTGGCTTTCTGATCACTACTAACAGAATACAGGCAGCTGTCAGAAATGCATATGTGTGTGTGTGTGTGTGTGTGTGTGTGTGTGTGTGTGTGTGTGTGTGTGTGTGTGTGTGTGTGAGACTGACCTCCTGTTACTTCGGGCCACTCTGAAGTACTTCTTGGCAAACTCAGCGATATGGTACTGGCCGCCGTGCAGAGGCAGATCGTCCAGTTCAATGCTCAGACTGTCCCCATATATCTTATTTACTACCTAAAACACAAACACATGCATGCACACACACACACACACACACACACGTACACACACACGTACACACACACACAGAGAAAGCTCAGCAACAGTGCCGCTTTAAGGAAGACCAAAGATGTGATTATCTACAAAATATTTCCATTTCTTCAAACCAAAACATTCCAACATACTGTGTAAACACCAGCGGAACCATAATGTAGGGGTTTTATTCATGCTGAGATAAGTGTGTTATTCAAACTCGTTTCAATATTTGTAGTGCTCGTGATTCTTTGTCTGCTGAATGTGTGCGTGCACCACAAACCTCAGTGGAGAGGTCCAGCTCATGGGCAGCCACCGCTGACCCCAGGGCCACAGCGACAGCGGCCGAGGCGGCGACGTGTCCCTGTCTGTGTCGAGGCTCCACGCGCTCATCGGGCAGAACCAAGAAGTCCGGAGCAGCCACAGGACGGACGTACTCACTCGGAAACAATCCTGATTTTCCGTACACGGCCCCGAACCGCCAGCCTGTTTACACACAAAGACACACACACATATACCAACAGACACACACACCAGAAAATACAGCAACAACAGTCACTGGCAAGTTTATAAGCAAACACAGAAAAAGCCAGACAAAATATTTCTCAGCTTTTATGACAAAGACAAACAGCAAACCAATCATCAGCTATATCAAAATAAAAACACAAAGGTTTAAGTTCTGCTATAGAAACAAACCCCCAAAACAACACACACACAGAGCTTCAAACCCAACCCACCAAACTCAGGAGTGTCTCTCTTCAGCTCCTCCAGAAGCATGACCTTCTTCCTCACGATGCAGCCGTAACATTTACCTGAACACACACGTTTGCACACAGTGGCAGTGTGAAGCACAGAGAAGCAGACACACACACACTGTACATGACTCACAGATGCACGAGGCAAAGAACACAGGGCTGATATTGTGCAGCAGGTTTCATGTTCCATTGTGTTTCTGCGTGTCTCACCAGCCTCCAGTCCGTCCGTGTGCAGCAGCCTGATGATGTCTCCTTTGTGGAAGCTGAGCAGACTCCTGTCCTCTGTGATGTAGTTCCTCACCGCCACCACGTACTCTGAGTCCTGACACACACGACATGGTGACATCCATATAGAGTCATAGAGAGTAAAAGCTAAACTTGCTTTCATATGATTTAAATTGTGTCAGCAATGTTGTATACTTTCTATCTCTGAAAATGCAGCATAAGTATAAAGAAGCCAATCAAATCATCTTCAAACAAAGCAACACAAACCGGACCCACCTTCTTGAGCTCTGTGAGGAAGAAGTCGATCATGTGTTTGACCTGCGGGGCTTTGGCGGAGAACAGGATCAGCTTCTCGTTGGCCAGGTTGAACTCCAGCATGTTCTTCGAGGGAATCGACACAAACAGGATGTCCGAGTAGCTGCACAGGAAGTGACATGCAAAGTCGGGATGTCAGTGGGAAGTCGCACGGCTCGGCTTCAGGGCCCCCCCGGCCGATAATGTCACCGTCTCACCTGTAAGGCCTCAGCACTCTGAAGTAGTCTGAGGAAGAGGAGCTGCTCCTCACCATCTTCAGCAGCTTGATGCCTTTATGTGACACAGACAGCACCTGCACCCCTGTCCCCACACTGCCCTGAAACACACACACACACACTTGTTTGCACTTGTATCTGTTTTGAATTTGAACGCAGAGGAAGAGACAAGAACTCACAGATGCTGGAAAGAGGCGAGAGAAGTAGATTTCCCAGGAGTCTCGGGACACGGAGACGACTTTCTTCTTTATGCTCTCATCACTTGTTCCTGAAAGCTGGTCCACGTTGTTCTCCGCTGTCAAAGGGAACAAATGAAGAGTTGAGGATATCAAACCTTATGAGCTAAGTGACTGAAACCTGAACAAAAAGAGGTCAGAGGCTGAAGTGGACTGACCGAACAGAGCCTTCATCTTCTGTCTCTCCTCCTGAGTGATACGGATACAGGCCTCAGAGAAGGTGTCATGTACAACCTGTACACAAATACATATTCAGGAATGTTAATATAACATGTAACACATAGAACATTTAATTTATTCCTTTTTTATCAAGATCACAGGAAGAAAGTGTATTTTTCATGTAATTCTTTGCTAGTTTTGCTGAGCTTGACTTTGAAACAATAAATCCAAAAATAAAATTATAATAAAACAAATGCAGTGATAAGCAAATGTATTGAATACACAAATCAACCTGTCTGAAGATCAGATCCAGAGTAAGAGGATTGTTGAGCGTCTCTCTCGGATAGAAAACCTGTCGAATGAAAAACACCCACAGTGAAAATGTTCCCTTTGTGTTATGCAGGTATTTATGGGTGATTTGTTTAAAAAAAAAAAAAGGGTTACATGTGTGTTTGTGTGTGTGTGTAAATTCACCTCTTTTCTCATGTAGAGCTTCCAGGGGACATTGGAGTAAGTGTAATATTCATCACTGGCTTTGCTGTGGAGTTGAGTCTGAATGATCTCCTCCTCTACTGGCAACTCTCTGCAGACTGGAAACACAAAGACACACGCACACACACTGTCAACATGTTTTTGATGGAATTCTCATATATGTGTACACGCATGTGGAAAAGTCACCTGGAGGAGGCGCAGGACTCATGCTGGAGCTAGATGGCGCTGCTGGACGGGACCTGGTGGACTTGGCAACCTTAACGCCTCCTTCTTCTTTACGTTGTGAGGATTGAGGGTTCCTCTGAGACTGACACAGTAAAAAAGGTCAGATATTATTTGATGTTGTGTGTGGATTTATCTTTAGGAGAGGAGGAAGGTTACCGGCTGTGGTGGGTTTGTCATCTGGTCCTTCAGGATCTCCATAGCTTCACCGTGAGGGTCTGGCTTCTTTCCAAACGCCTTTCCATCATTTTTTCTACTCACATACAGGAATGTTAGTAGAACAGATCAAATACATCTCTTGGGCCTGTGCTATAAACGTGTGTGGAGTGTGTGTCTGTGTGTGTGTGTGTGTTACCTTTGTGGGGCAGGTCCAGTAGAAGTTGATGTGTCAGCAGGCTGGTGGTGCTTGATGATGTCTTTAATGTCATGGCTGGGATCCATACGCTCAGTGTTATTCACACGGGATCGGACCACGTCCTCGGGAGGGGGGCCACGTGTTGAGCCTGCAGTGTAAAGTTCTATTAAATCCATTCCTGTTCTGTTAGACCTTTTAATCTGTAGTCCAGTCTATCGTGCTTGAAAGGCTCTGCTCTTAATCTTTCCAATCTTTTCTATCAAATAGAAAATATTACAGAGGGAAAATAAAATTCACTCTTGGGATTCCTCAAGGGCCAATCCTGGAGCCATAATTATTCTCCATTTATAGTCTGCTGTTAGGTCAGATCATCAATTATCATAACGTAATATTTAATTGCTCTGCTGACGACTTTACATTGTTGGACTTCTCAAAACCTCCTTTAAACTTCATGACAATAAAACAACATAATTCAAATAGATGGCAATCTGGGAGCAATAACAATATATTTAACCAGTTGCAATAAGTTGTGGTTTATATTTGATTCTGGACGTAGTTTTGAGGACTGAGTAAAGAAACTCATCCCATCCTGTCTTCAAGTTAATCTCAGTCAACATGAATTATCACCTTTCACCCAGATGTAGGATCGGCCTTCATTTTCATTTTCATGTTGTTTAAGGTTTTATTAGAGAGTGAAAGTAAAGAGATGTTGGGGTAAAGGAGGAAGAAAGAAAGAAACATCCGCCAGTCTGACTCGAACCGAGGACATTGTGGCTCATGGCTCACGTCTTATATTTCAACAGTTGCCCCTTAAAGTGAAACCATTGGACCTCCCTCACATGCAGTCTCACATTTTAAATCGAATGATGTAGTCTTTCCATGCATTGGTATTTATCTTTCCACTCGTTTGGATTCAGGGAATCCAGACAAAAAAAAGGAAATTTACACCACAGCAAAAACTCCAGTAATAAACTTCAGTGTTAAACTTACTCCTGTTGCGTTGAACAGACGCAGGACCAGGCCTGTACGCTGACTCCTCCCCCTCTTTGTCCTGCAGAGAAGAGCGAGTTAAGCTATGTGTGTGTATTTTGGCAAAACGTGTGTTTGATTACTCACTGGACTGGGTGTGTAGGAGCGTTGCTGTGAGTGTGTGTGATGCTGGAAAGGTGGTGACTGAGGAGCCGGGGCGACGGGGGGGAAAGATGACAACATTTGCTGCTGAATCGCGATCGCTTGCATGGTCATCTGCTGAGCCTGAGACACAAACACACACACACACACACAATTATATCACTGTCATGTGACTGTTCAGTGAGGAGTACAATGTTAATGTTTATCAGCTTGTCTACTTGTAATTTTCATTTTAATTGAACTACACATTAGAAACACTTGTTGTGTGTGTTTGGAAAAGTCTATAAAATCCGAACAGACTAGTCACTCTGATGAGGGCCAGTGTGATCGGTGTGTTTTGTGTGAGTTGTTGAGAGAGAGGATGTTTGACGGACCAGGATGATGGCTTGCTGGTTGATGATGGCCTGCTGCTGCTGAGACATGACTGTCTGCTCTGACCCTGGAGAACACAAACACATAAACACTCCATGTGATGACAATGATTTAGTTTTAGAGAAACTTCCACAGTCCACCGCAAACGACCTCGTGAACTCATCCACTTCAACCAAAGCACACAGGACCACCTGTACCATAGATGTCATAGCACCTGATATCGATTTTTCATTATATTTATTTATCGTAACCTCCTCATGCCCACATGCTTCAGGCCAAACATGCAGGGAAAACCAACGCACACCCGTCTGCTGTACCTGGCATACCGCTCATGCCAGACAGGCCTGGGACTACAGGGGCCGCTGGGAGTGAGGGCACCCCCGAGACACCGGGGGCCACGGTGACCCGGGATGCTGCTTCAGCATCTCTGTCAGCGGGGGGGGAGGCAGCAAGTGCGTGAGTGGGTGACACATGTGGGGCAGGATAAGGCTGCGGGTGATGGTGGTGTTGGGGACGGTTGTATTGGTGGTATTGTTGCGGCTGCTGCGGTGGCTGCTGCTGGTGTTGTTCGTGGTGATGGTGGTGGGAGGGGATTGGCATGGTGGGGATGGGTGGCATCATTCCTCCTGCTACTGGAAGCACTGGCACAGCTTGAGGAGCAGCGGGCAGGGAACAGGGGGAGAGTTAGGAACTGTCTCTGTTTGATGTTGACCTATTGCCCTCGTAGCAGAAGAAATATCTTACAAATATTTAACTAAAATAACTTCATCGTTAAAATTAAAAACTGTGATCAAATTGAATTGTATTAAAGTATAAACTGAAGAGAGTGACCCCAGCACATTATTGCATGAGGTGGTTTGAGGGACATGAGAGTGTGTGTGGGGGGGGGAGACTGAGAGGGAGCCATGTCTATAGACGGGCACTAAAGAGTCTGTGGTTACAGTGAATGGCTGCTGATGCATTATTGATGAGGTCAGACGGCTCATTACAGCCTCTAAGAGACAGATTAACGTCGGTCAACTGTACATCTGAACCTTTACACCATAGAGTGTGTTTTACCCTTCACTGTTAAACCATATGGAAATAATGACAGCAATTACAATAAATATATATATTTATATTTATATGATATAAGAAAGATTTCCTTTTTGATTTCTGTACTTTAATCAATTGTTTTGATGGATTTAAACATACTAATCCCAAACCTTAGAAAGTTTACACTCACAAAAATGTTTTGCCTAAAAATGCAAAGTTTATCACATAAGTTCAATTTAAAGTCACATTTAATGAAGAGTTTTCTATTAAATTGAGTTGATGTTAATAAATAAAATAACTTTAATTAAAGAAGAAAGAGTCGAATAGAAGAAAAATGGGATAAACAAATATTGAATGGATGAAAAAATACATTGGTTAACAACATGCAGCTGAAAAATAGAAACTATAAACGGCAAAATACAAATCCAAAGAAAAACTGCATGACAATGAACGGAAACACTTTAACATAGGAAACACACTTTACCTCCAGGGTGTATTCCTGGTGGATAAGGCCGACTGGGGGTCGCAGGGCTCTCCCCCTCTCCTCTTCCTCCTCCTGTGATGCCAATACCTCCTCCTCCCTTCATCCTCGCCGTCAAACTTCCCGTCTTTTCCATGTCCTGGTGGGCAGAGAGAAGCCAGTGACAGAAAGTCAGCAGGGCGAGAGGGAAGACTGTAGATGCTGAAAACGTGGAGTTTGAGAGACATGGGGAGTACGACAAAAAGGCTGTGTATACAGAGAGAGAGCGGGGGGGGGGGGGGGGAGAGAGGGAGACTACGGGAGACCAGAGAGAGGGAGTGTGTTGAACAGGTTGATTCGTAGCCTCTCTGCGTGAGTCAGAAACTGAATACACCCCAGGAAGTACACGCTGGGTGAAAAGCTCCACACATACACAGGCACACACAAAGAAACTGTCTGAAGAAAGAAGCAACATAGACAATCTGACTGTCTACACACAGCAAAACTAAATTATGTTTAATGAAATTATAATAAATGAAATAATACCAGCAAAGACGCAGGGAAAGACTCCACAACAACAAGGTGTATATCTTATCTCCAGATATGGATATTCATGTTTTTTAAATATAAAACAGTGAGAATTTCTGCAGCACCAGATCTACTTTCTACATTTCTACTCCTTGTGACCGTTTTCTTTTTTGTCTCGTAGTAATAAATAAACTGTGGAGATCTAATGAGATGGTTATAAAACTGCCTGCGTGTTGTATAGTAACCTAATCCCCCCCCGTCTGCTCCATTCATAAACAAACAAAAGCAGTTGTTCACATTTTCCCTCCGTCCATCGATCAGCAGCTCACACGTTTAGAGGCGGAGCTTGACGTTACACTTTTAGGGTCCCTGCATATGTCAGAGGGTTAAAACACACAAGATGGAAAATGTGTTGCTTTCATATATGTTGTATTGTTGTGTTTTTCTTTTCTCATAATAATTCCAACCCATGATGTAGGTTTTTGAATTCACTTCCAACCTCTTTTATTTCCAAGAGAATTTTTGCAGAAAGTAAAAGAAAAGTAAAGAAAAGTAAAAAAAAAAAAAAAACGTTGATTGAACTTGAATATCTCAAGTCATGACCCAACTTTGAGCTGATTAATAAAGTTAAGTTGTGTCTACTATGAGGAAGCAACCGTGTTCTGCAGTTTACGAGCCAACTGATTAATTCATGAAGTCATTTGAGCAACAAAGTTTTTTCCGAAGCAGGAGGGAAAGCGCTTATTGCAGGTGAGTGTGTGTGTTTGTGTGAGTGTGTGAGTGTGTGAGTGTGTGTGTGTGTGTGTACTCACTGCGCTGCCGTCTGACAGCACGGGGTCAAACAGACTGTCCAGGTAGCGATCCATTCCTCTCTGAGTCTGACCGTCACTCAACGCATCCGACTCCACTGGACACACACACATGGAGCAGAGAGGCTGTAAGGATGTACTCTACAGTCTGAACTAAGAAACCACAACTCACATACTAGAAACACATCCTATGCACCCCCAACCGTGATACTTCTGTGCATGTTTGTATTCATCTATGCCATCAGTTAGGGATATATATACATGTGTAGTGAGTGTACCATGACTGTGGTAGCCGTCAGAGTCTGGCAGGCTGTAGGCCGGTCTGCTGCTGCTGCTCAGAGGAAAGGACGGAACCAGCTCCTCGTCTGAGTCGAAGCCGCCGCCGACCAAAGCACTGAGACGAGGGGAGAGGTGAATTATTCAGAGCTTCATTCATTTCTCATCCATGGCCCGGTTTTTGTGTGTGTGTTAGTGTGTGTGTGTTAGTGTGTGTGTTGTGCACTGACAGGCTGGTATTGGCCCGGACTCTGGCCGGGTCGTCGGTGCTGATGACAAAGTAGCTCTTCTGCTTGGGGAAGTCCGGCGGCAGCTCCAGGTCTGAAACCAGGTCCATCACGTAGTCGTGACCCGCTAACTCCACCCACTGGCCGTGCTCCTTCATTAGAATCGAACTCCCCCTCCACCAGTCGGACACGCCCCTGCAACACCATCCAGGTCAACTAACTTTTATTCACAAATTAAGTAATATAAAATGGTCCAGGAGATGAATGAGTGACTAATATCTGCACCTGTGGCGCAGGACGTCTCCTGCTAAATCCTCTCCTCGAGTCCAGGAGTGGACGGGACACAGGAAGGACCCCCCTGCAGAGAGACAGCAAACATCCAGACGCTTTTTAACTTCCATTGTGGTTTTGAAACCACACAGATTGTTATCAGAAGGCAATAAATGGTGCAAGTCAAAGGAAGAAAGCCCTGAGTGCACCTGACACTGACTGGCAATAAATTATCAATGGTAAGTGGTTGAAACTGATCCGGCCCATTAAAGCTGATGCCAGCAGTCCCAAGCACTTCTCTTTTCAAACCGAAGGAGAGAAGGACGATTCTCCTTTAGTCTGAGATACGTTCTACATGCTACATGTGAAGAGGAAAAGTAGTGTGCAGCTTATTTGCAGTTGTTCTGGCATCACACACAAACTTCATAAAGTGTTGTTAGGGCTCACCATCAAAACAGTGCACGTGCAACACCATGTTGGCCTTTTTCCGATTGGCCGTCCACTCCAGCAGCGCGAGCGGATAGGTCCTCGCAGTCTCGGGGGTGGAGCCGGAGCCTAATTGTGTTTTCTGATTGGCTTGAATGAGTCTGTGTTGAAGCAGCGCCTGGCAGCCTACAGGGGCATGGTCCGAGACAAACCTGTGGGGGGGGGGGGGGGTTCAGACGATGTTAAATTGCCCCTTCAACCACTTTCCCTTCAAGTTTTACATTAAAGTTTACATGAAGATTTAAAACTGGAAACCTTTGTGTCAGATTTTAGGTAAGAAAATGTTAATCAAAGTTAATTTGAGTTATTTTTAAAACATACATTCAGCCTTGTATAAAGATTTAGGGAAATATTTGTAATCTTCTATTCACACGTATATAATATATCTATATATATATATTATACTTCAGTAGATATTTGTCCATCTTGGGCGACGGGGCGAAGCTGCAGACACAGGCCGACAGCAGCAGCCAGCCTCTCTCAGCGTTCTCGGAGTTGACGTTCCTCCACACCTGGTTGACCACCTGAGACAGGATCTCGTCCCTGAGCCCCGGAGACGTGAGGCCCCTTTGGATGATGTAATTCCCAAACATGTTTTCCTGCGCCCCGTTCAGATGAGGGTCCCCCATGAATCGTAATACCTGAGGAGAACAAAGCGCAGACAGGCACCGTTACGAACAGATATGATATGTGATACCAGGATTTTTATGTTTTGTTTTTATGATATGTTTGAATTTCTGACTTTCTGGGACACACAACCAAGTTATAATAACAAAAACAGAGAGGATGGCAGTGTGTGAATCTGTATCGTAGTAAATCCATTTAACTCCAGATTCATGGGTTAATGACGTTTTAAGAAAAGAGTTTATAAAAAACGGGCAGCCGACCATGATGAAGAGCTCCAGAGCCTCCCCTGTGAGATCCTCCTCTACTCGGGTCAGGGGTGAGTCCAGAGGGGCCGTCAGCATCCCAAACTTTGGTTCCTACAGAGTAAAAACATCACTGTTTTTATTAGGAAGTACATTGTGTAACAGCTTATAAGGAGAACAAAAAGCACCATGTATCTGCGGTCCTGAGGCTGACTGCAGAACTGTCAGTGCACTGATGCCCGTCTCACCCTGAAGTAGATCTGCACGAAGCGGTAGAACGGGAAGTTGTTGATGTCCAGCGGCATAGTGAGTTGATTCTCCTCCTGAATGTGAGGAGCCTGGAGCAGAGCCAAACAGTCCGAGTGCAGCTCCCTCCTGACTAGAGTGAGCAGGACACACAGGAAACATGCAGGAGCCTTGTTCTTTTAATGTGTGTTTATGTGTATTAGTATTTTGTATATTTACACAGCTCTACTATTGCTGTTGAAGTTGACACGATTACCGAGCATAAAGTTGATCCAAAATTAGAAGTTAAAAGTACGTTTAGTCAGATTTATGTATCTGACCCTGTGCTGAGCATCTCCTCACCTCCTGCTGTCTGCAGTAAAGCGCCCAGCTCTGCAGGGATCAGCAGGTGTGTGACGTTCACCACCTCCCTCTTGGTCAGCTCCTGGAGGAGTTAGAGGGACTGTGAATTCAGAAAGTCTCTCAGACAGAAACATGGATGAGTAAATCCCATGCCGGTGTCCATCTCACCTTCTCTCTCCTCCTCCTCTCCTCATCAGTTTTCCTCTGGGCTTCAAACTTCATCTGCAGCCAGATCACACAAATAACAAGCTGAACATTAATGTGAACAGTTATCTGCCCATCAACACACGTGTCAGACAGGTCAGGTTTCCTCTTGCACTAAACATGAAAACACAGTGTCATTTAAAACCCTGCTGCATGTACCTTGATGTATTGCTTGCGGTTGACATACATGTGGACGAGGGAGTGGAATCGGACCAGACTCTCCCTCATATTCATATAGCGCCTCCTAGAGGACAAACCAGTATTTAGGTACAATGAAGTATAATATCTCACTTAACACAAGATGTGATGATCTCAGTCCTGAGAAGCTATTGTGCAGACGTGCTACAGAAGTCACAGTGGCATTGTTTCCATTGATATTTTTGACATTCATATAGTTTGTATGTCACCTCATGAGGAAGCCTCTGCACTGCGCCTGCAGCCCGATGATCTTTTTTCGAAAGGCCACAAAACGTTTCCTGACGAAGAACATGCGGGTGTAACGCTGCAGAGTGAGAGCGGCAAGATGTCGGGACCGCTCCCGCTTACACTCCAGCTGCTGGTAGATGTCCTCCTTCAGAAACATCTGGCACACACACAAGCATTTGTGTCATTTTCATTCATAATTTAAACCATAATATCCATCAATCAGATAAAAAATGGCAGCTCTTACTCAACACCATGACACAAAATGCAAGAGGATCTCACCTTTGTGACACCAACGTGAAAAGACCCTGGTCGGAGGGGACACAGTTTATAGAGCATTATCACACAGTTTTCTCCAATTGCAGCTGGAAGCTCTCGAATCCCCACCAGAGACTTATACCTGGGGACGACACACATTCACATGCACAGACACGGGTTATTAAAATAAATATTCAGATAGATTCAGAAGCGGTAACAGATGTATTTCTGATCCATCCTGCAAAAACACAATGGCCCTTAGTCACCAATCAGACTTCAGGAACTACCTGAAGATTTTGTTTGTGTATAACATGAAACGCACATATGTTGAAACCTCCTCTGTGTTTGTGTATTTTGCAGCCTGGTGTGTATTAAACCGTCATTAGAGTGACAGCGGTGCGGCTGAAGGACTTAGAGCTAAAGCGGGCGTGGCTACCTGAACAGGAAGACATAGAATGGCATCCTGACCGGATATCCCTCCCTGCGGATCCGGATGGTTTCCAGGACGCCAGAGTGCCGCAGCTGGCCGCTCACCAGGTCGTCTTCCATCACACCTGGCAGCTGGACACAGATGAATGAATACACATGTGAGCTCACTAGTAAAAAACATGATTGGCATTACCTACATCTAAATATCTATGTGAATATAAAATTATAACCAATCTACCTTCATGTTATTTGGCTTGATGCAGCGGACGAAAAAAGGGTTGCACCTGAAATAGAAGAATAAACTAAATGAGTTTGATGAATTTAGAGGAAATTACTGCTTGATACTAATTTAAACTCTGCTTCACCTCTCCATCTTCTCCACCAGCTCCAGCAGGGACTGTTGGAACTTGTTGCTGACGGTGGGCGCTTGGTATCTTCTGGTGACGGTGCTGCTCTTCCTCATGTGACCTCCTCTCTGCTGACCCACGAGCTCTGCGTGAGCCACGAACAGATTTGACACCATCTAGACACACACACGAATACACACAACATCCACACATGAAAGGGTCCAAATGAATTATTCACAGGAGAAAACGTTTTCCACACAGGCTGTACATCACGTGAAGATGCTGCTCTCCTCTCACCTTGTTCCTGCTCTGGATGAACAGATCCACGACGTCCTGTCGGACCTGGTCGTAGTTCTTATCCAGGAACTTGTAAACCTGCGTTGATCACGTCGCAAATTATATGAAAATATATATTTATATTTCCGCTTGTTTAACAATTTGAATAAACTGTTCATGTGTGAGTGATGCATTGATCCAGAGAGGAGCTGCTCACCTGGTAGGTGACCCGGCCGGCGAAGTGCCTGATGGTGAACTGTGGGAGGGGCATCTTTGGCTTCATGTACAGTGGGCTGGTGCCGTGGTGATAGTGACACTTCTGGAGGAAAGTGTGGTCTGTCGCCTGGGAAAAAAAAAAAATAACTAGAATCTAGGTGACATGTACAATGATTTGTCGCCTGTCGCAGATGTGTGAATGTGACTCCGCCCCCCTCACCTGCGGGAAGCAGCTCTGATCATCCAGGATCCTCAGTATCCCATGAGGCTTAGCGGCGATGAGGTCGATGCAGGGCTGATTGTCGTTGAAGGGGATGTTCTGCCAGGGGATCTGCTCCCTGCTGTACTCCTCCTGTGACGGGACCACAGTCAACACCACGTCATGTTCAGTTTACCATGTGACTTCCTGCACGCCATCTTAGACCAGCCGATCTTTAGTTTATTTACTGTTATGTGATTCCATGTTTCAATCTGATGTCTATTTAATTTTAATTTCATCCTCTCGTGAAGCACATTTACTAATGGTTTCATGCCACTAATTGAGATCATCATGTCTGTAAGTGTGAATGCAAACCACTTGTGTGCACGTGCATCAGAAACGTGGACGGTGTGAGTGAGCGTCCCCACAGGTGTGAACGTGGTCTCACCTGTTCCTCCCTGAAAATGATCCTGTTGAAGAAGAACTGCAGGTACTCATTTGCATAATTGATGCAAAGCTGCTCAAAGCTGTTGTAGGCCAGATCCTGTTGTAGCACACACACACATAAACACAGAAACACACACAGCTGGTGATTCGTTATGTCTCATCTACACGTCTAAAGAGCGATTACACTGAATACAAACATATACGCCATGGCCATTAGAGTCACTGACCTCAAATCCGTAAATGTCCAGGATGGAGATGGAGAGGGTGTGTTGGCGAGGGTACACCTGAGCGTTGATCCTCTCTGTCAACCAATGGAAGAGCAGCGAGTACAGGATCTTGGCAACAGCATCTCTGGAGAACACAGATTTTTGTGTGAGAGACACGTACACAGATATTCAGGTTGTGTCATGGAGCAGGAGCTGTCTCTCACCTGGCATCAACAGCACTTTCTACCGTCAGTGGAGTGTAGATCTTGTCCCTCATCGTCTCCTGTGGATAACATCAGAGGGTTAAACAGTACAGCAGCCATTATTTTATATAAAGGGAAAAACTATGGACTATCTTAACATCATATTATATTTTTATTTAAAAAAACTCAAATCGTCCTTATGACCCGTTATGAAGTTTGTTTTTATGGACAACTTAGATCTGTATATTTCCTTGTGACTGTAATCAACTCCTTCATCTCCTAAAATACTTCAAATACTATTTGAGTATTTCATTTTCAATATATATCTGTAATTTACCAAAACTTTAGTTTCATTTAAAGCTGCTCTATATCTTATTGTGTGAGGATGAATGGATGTATATGCACATGAGATAAAAGTGACTGACTGTGACTTTGAAGGTGACGGCTTTCTGAAGTCCCTCTGGAGAAATGAGCAGCAGCTCCGCCACCACTCTGATCTCCTGAGCGCTCACCACTGTCGCCACCTCCTGGCCATCAGCCTGTATGGCAGCAGGCAGAAAGGAAATTACATCATCTCTCCTCCAAAAGCAAATCAATCTGCTCTCATCAATCTCAACACTTGGAATAAAATATGACCTCATGTTTCTGAAAGTAGACATTGCCCAGGTGCAGTATGGAAGAAAGAACCCTAAAGATGGCCGACTGGTCATCAGGGGTGAAGTGGAGGATCTCCATGGCAGCGAGCAGACGCAGGAAGTCTTCTGCATCATTCTTTCCCGTTATTCCACAATCGCCTCCCTGGACAGACGGAGCCATCATCCCATTAGAATAAACATCTGTGAACTGAATGAACGTATCAACACCCTGAGGCAGATTCTCTCCTCTACCTGGTTGAGGTAATAGTAGGTCTCGGCCTCTTGCAGATAGAAAGCCTGCTTCTGCGGCGGAGGGAGACCTGCCAACATCTCGTAGAAGATGTGATAGTTCCTCTCATCTTTGGCCTGAAAGGGAATTCAATAGATCACCTCAAAACTTTGATATACGGACAGTACAATGAGAAGTGGTGGACGAGAAAAACAAAGTAAATGTGTCACCTGGAAGACGATACGAGACTTCTCCAACAGATACTGAGAAGTTATGGCACCACTGATCACACCACTGGAGGAAGAGAGAGAGAGGGAGAGAGAGAGAGAGAGAGAGAGAGAGAGAGAGAGAGAGAGAGAGAGAGCGAGAGAGAGACAGGAGGGGTTAGAGGGTTAGTTTAACAAGAGAAGGATTGAGATTAAAAGACAGACCATAACTTCATTTCATACTCACTTCTCCAGAAAGATCTCTATGTATTTCCCGAAGCGACTGGAATTATCGTTCCGCACAGTTTTGGCATTTCCAAAAGATTCCAGCAGAGGAGCTGCCTCAAGGATCTACCAAGGTTTAAACAGACAGTGAAATCATCAGCTTTCATCAGGACACGGCCTTTTTTAACAAAGTGCTATTGTTTAAAGTTAGCTGGTTAATTTATATTCGGTTTTACAACACTCCACATTTGCATTCACATTCATCCCAATAAACCACGTCCAAAGAAAACTGTCTCTGGCATAAATCTTTGGCTTTTGCTAAAAACCACAAGTTGTTCCTGCATCAAACACAATCACACTGAAAACCATTTAATGTCTATTTAAATAAAACATTAGATCATAGTGAATATATCCACACATCACTGCAAAACACAGCGACCTGCTATTCTTATGGTCATAAGTGAGGATGAGTTGAAAAGGTAAAAGTACATGCAGGGAACCCCACTACCTCAATCTGCCACCGGGGACAGCCATCGGAGAAAAAGACAAATACAAAATTAAAAAACACAAAGAGTTATTTGTTGTGTGTGTCTGGATGTGGATTATGTATACGCCAGAAGTTTGTGTTTGTGTGTGTGTGTTTGTGTGTGTACCTGTTGCGCAAGGTTGCATTTATGATGTATTGCTGCTAGGTATCGAAGAACTAGCTTGGTGGCCTCGGTTTTCCCCGAACCGCTCTCCCCACTGAAACACAGTTTGAAACTCACTTTATAGAACACAAACCAGTATGACTGCACAGTGCATATTAAGTATGTCAGAGAAACTCAAAATCATTGAATTGGCCATTTCCTCAAAAACACACATCGGGGCAAAAACAATGCACTAATTTTGGCTTCGCTGACGTGCAGAGAAAATATTTGTACATATTTTTAATGATAAATACCTATTTGGCTTCTCATGACAGAACTAATGCCAGTGTCAACTTTCTCAGTTTACATAATGGGCTGCAAAAGTGAGACAAGTTTATCTGCTAAAAGATAAACTGGAGTAAAACCATGTTGAGGGCAGAGTGTGAACATTATCCGCACTGTGAGCATCATTACACTCTTTTAATCACCTGCTTTTAATCACTTAGGGTTTGCATTGTCTTCTGCTGCTGGAGTGTTTGTGTTAGTGATGTGAAACCACACTAATCTTGAATTACACCAGGCCCCAGTTCCACTTTTGCATTTAACCACCTGAAACGCTCTGATGCACAAACACACACACACACACACACACAACCACAACCACACACACACACCTCTGGCCCAAAGTTACATAATGGTGGTACTTAGTGTTAAGTTGTTGGCATCAACTGGGTGTGTGTGTGAGTGAGTGTGTGTGTGTGTGTGTGTGTGTGTGTGTGTGTGTGTGTGTGTGTGTGTGTGTGTGTGTGTGTGTGTGTGTGTGTGTGTGTGTGTGTGTATGTGTGTGTGTGTGTGTTTGACTGGCACCTTGACAGACCACACTCCAGAGTGCGGTTTCAACTTGTGGGTTAAGTTAGCTCAGAACCGGGCCGTTGCTGGTCACTGTACACCAGACCTCGGTTACCCCTTAACACGGTGACGCACACACAAACACAGGTTCCGCACACGTGCACTTGGACACACATACACGTCTGAAACATTACCTGCTCCCGGCCCAGACCTGGCTGGGCTTTCCTTACAGGTGTCTCCTTCCGCACACAGCTAGAGTGATCCAGGTGTGTGCCAGTGTGCGTAGATGTATCTGTGTGTTATCTATGCTTGTTTAAAAAAAACACACGTCTATGTACAGGCGTGTAGATGTACTACACATGTAAGGACCCAAAATGTTTTTTACATCTTGAGTTTGATATAAATTGACTTGTTGTCTGTGAGTGTAAGTTTGTGCGGTCGCTCCCGGAGCCAATCGGTTGTGAGGCATAGCGATGCCTGAGACAGACAGAGGAGTGAGGTATGGCTCTGTCTTAAGTTTGCTGGCCAGTAAACCACAGACAGACGCTCATGAATTTACAAACACTAATCCACCTGAAGATGGAATCCAAGACACCAAGGTTAAACCAACACAAGGCAGTGGAGGTTTGCTCATGTTATACGACAACAAATATATTGTAGCTGCACAACGAAGATGCATAGATAAAACTTCAGTCTGCAATCAGGTACGACTAAAATACATAGTAGTTAGATGTACATGTGTCAGTACTAGGAAATAAAATTGAGTTCAGGAGAGTTTTTCTCTCTTTGTAGAAATATAAAAACATATTATTATTATAACAATGTAACCACTAGGTTTGATCCACTTTCATTGATGTGTTATTTACCTTCAGCGAGTTTTCACAAATATAGTCACATTATTTCAGATGATATAGTGAAAAGGACAATATGTGTCATAAGTAGTGATTCAAAAAGGCAGAAGAGAGAGGAATTGAATGAGGATTACAGGTGCAGCCTCTTACCTGATTATTATGACCTGGTTGTGTTTGGCATCCATCATTTTGGAATGAGCAGCATTTGCTATGGCAAACAAATGCCTGAAGAAAATAAACTTTGATTACAACACAGTCAAAATCATAGCTCTCTAAGTCAAATATTCGTTCTATCCTAAAATCCTTGTCTCGTTTTAATTGATATAAACCTGATTACTTTCTTTACTTATAGCACGTAGTCATCCTATCGTCCATTTGATTACAATAGAGCCAACTAAAAGCTTTCAAATACAACACGTTATCTTTACAGTGCCGATAAACTCAAATGGATCTTTTCAGTTGGGCTCTATTTAAAAGGGGTTTCATTCAGTTTGGCAGTTTTAAATTAACTGTCCCCACAGTTTGAGAGTGAACATTACTCACGGAGGATTCTCTCCCAGCGCCCGACCCTTGTACTGCATCACCACGTCCGTCCCGTAAATATTGTACATCTTATATGGGTTCACAGACACCAGAATACTACCTATGTACGTCTGAACAGCAACAGAAAAAAGAGAAACAAAGTGATGGATTCGTAAAGGCACACATAAACTGCTCAGATATGGGTGTTTGATGTGAGTTCTCTTCAGATACTTACATATATGAGTTGTCTCTCAAACCTTTTCCTCAAATTCAGCAGGACAGTTCTCTCATGCATATCCCTGGACAAAGCATTCAAGCAGATTATTAAAAGATGTGACAGAACAATGCAAATCACAACTTTGCATGTTCGAGCTGCACTGAATTTATAATTGGCCTTGGTGATTCTTAATTGTCATGTTTTTGAAGCTTTAAAACCACATGTTCTCTATAATTTATTAACGAAATATGAGTAACATTGACTTCAGTCTGACAAACAGAACTCATGTGTATATGTTCTGTACTTACTCTAGCTGCGTCATATCCTCCACTCCGTCTTGCTCTCCTTGCTCCCGATGAGCCATGGTGGGCAGGCTTCTGATTGAGAACATCTAAAACAAATACATACTCCAAAATCAGGATATTATTCATGTTCATTAACCACCACAAAATGTTTACACACACAAAATGCTCGTTTCCTTGCATGGAATTGTTGATTCTCTTTTGCTTTGAGTTGTTCTATGGTTGTTAGCAGACAACCTGTTTGCCTGCACCTCACCAAAGAAATGTTTGCATATTTTTCCTTCATCATACATTGCTCTTTCAAAAAGTATCAACACTAATAACACAGGTCTCCTCCCTCACTTGCAATTGTGCAAACAATACTAAAGGTTTACAGAAAAGTGAATGTTGTGTGTCAACGTGCAGTGTGAGTCATTCAAAATGTTTACCTTGTCAAACCACTGCCCCTGTGGTTCCCCCTCCCTGCTGAGATTCCATTCCCCTGATTCATGCCCCGCATTCCCCCGGTCCATCATGCTGTGGGGCTCCAGCAGCTCCCCATCTCTATACATGGACCACTTATTGAGGTTCTGCACCGTCCCGTGAGGTAGAACCCTCTCTGCATCCCACACGTCCACATCTTGCTGCATTTCCAAGCCTTCAGCTCCAGATCCCTGTGCCCAGTGCTGTTCTGGTCCAGATCCCTGCACCTGGGGTGATACTACAGCATATGAGGAGGGGAGGCGGTAAGAGGCCTGTCTGAGATGTGGGTTCTGCAGAGCACCAGAAAGGTTAAGCGAGCGAGGTTCTGGAGTTCTAGGAGCACCAAGCCGTGTCATGATATTGCCATCAGGGAGACGGTAGTTTGCCTCACGTAGGTTTTGGTTCTTTGATAAAGCATTAGACAGGTCAAGTGTTCGGGGTGAAGAAGCAGGCGGAGGACGGCTGATCAGAGTTCCATCTGGTAAACGGTACGTTGCAGATTTTAGGTTCTTGTTACGAAGAGCATTAGACAGGTCAAGAGAGCGAGGCTCAGAGGTATCAGCAGCACCAGGCTGCCTCAATAGTGATTTGTCTGGGAGTCTGTAGGAGGCACCTCGCAGGTTGGTGTTAAGCAAGGCACCAGAAAGGTGAGGACCAGAGGAGGCTGAGGAGGAAGCTTGCGGTTGTTTCTTTGGAAACAGGGACGATCCCCCTGGGAGCTGAAATTTTGTTTTACGAAGGTTAGCATTCATCATGGCACTCGATAGCCCCGGAGATGATACTGTACTCTCAGCCGCCTGCGTCTCCTCTCCTTGACGTGTCAGAATTGAACCGTCTGGTAATCGATAAGACGCCGTACGAACATTAGGATTGAGAAGAGCAGAGGACAGCATAGGAGAGGAAGAAGTAACAGGCTGAGATGCTGGCTCATTTCTTGTGACCAAAGTTCCATCTGGTAGCCGGTATGTGGCTTTACGTACACCGGTGTTCAAAAGTGCAGAGGAAAGCATTGGTGAAGAAGGGGCAGGTGCAGGTGTGGGCTCTGTCCTGGTTACAAGAGTGCCATCAGGCAAACGATATGTGGCCTGTCGCATACAGGGATTGAGTAAGGCAGAGGACAACATTGGTGATGAGAGTGGGGATGGACCTGGGGAAAGCTCAGCAGGTTCAGTTCTGGTGACAAATGAGCCATCGGGGAGTCGATAGGTGGCCTGGCGTACGCTTGGGTTCAGCAAGGCATTAGAGAGCATCATGGGTGACAGCCTCTCACCACCACTTACAGTACCCCCAATATCAGTGGTAATAGGAGGCCCTACCGGGCCCCGAGGCATGGTCAAAGTGCCACCTGGAAGCCTGAACATGGAGCTCTGGATCTGAGAGGTTCGGAGTCCACCAGAAAAGAGTGGGGACGCACCTCTTATAGTCTCTTGTTGAGATGTAGTGGGAGGAGGAATAGGTGAGGCAGGAGACATGGGGGAGAGGTGTCGCTGGAGGGGTGAGGAATAGGATGCATTAGCTAGCTGAGAGTTAAGTAAAGCAGAAGACAATTGTGGGGAGTGTACAGAAGAGGTATGAGTGGCTTCTGCGTAAGGGACCGTTGTATTGAGGTTGGCATTGCGTTGTAGAGGAGACGAGTAGGCGGCACTGCGCAAACGAGAGTTCTGCATTAAAGCATTTGATAAACCAAGAGTGGCATATGGGCTCTCCCTCTGGTTCACCTGTACACCGCCTGACATCTCCCCTTGCCCACCAGGTAAGGGTGAAGCGCTTCTCTGTAGAGGCGTTTGAGGATAAGGGTTCTGGAGCATGCGTCCTAGATAAGGTGATGAAGGTGGTACTTGAGGGAGGGTTTGATGATATATTTCATACTGTGGTAGGGGGGAGGTTGGTCTCTGTAAAGGAGATGAATAAGCAGTGGTGGAGTAAGGAATGGATGAAGGAATTGGAGAGGGGTGAAAAGGAGCACCCACAACCTGAGGGTTTGGTAATGCATTGGTTAGCATTGGCGATGGGCCTGGTTCCATCATTGTGTAGTCGTACTGGGTAACACTCTGAGATAGTAGGGGAGAGCCAGGAGGGAGACTGGGTTGAGACAATTGAGGTTGAAAAGATGTTGGCGCTAGACCATGTGGGCTCATTGCCCTGTGGGGCAAAGGGGAGGGTGGGTGAGAAAGATGGTGCATGGGAGAAGCTGAACGACTGAGCAGCGGTGATCGATGCTGCATGGGTTGGGGAGATTGTGGTCTACTTTGAAGCCTACGCACTGATGGCTGGGGAGAAAGAGGGCCATTCTGTTTCAATAATGGCTGTGGGGTTACAGGAGGCGCTGGAGGAGGTGCTCTGAATGACTGCCTAGATTGAAGGGATGGCTGATTTCTGGGCATACGGACTAGCGGTTGCCCCCTGCCCACAGGTCTGTGGAAGCCTCCTTGGGGAGCACCAATTCGTTGTGACTCCCTTAATCCTGCAGGCCGGGAGCCTGTCCGGGATAACATGGGTGTTCCAGCTATTCCCCCGATTTGTCCTGTAGGAGAGGCTGGGCCACTATGGACAGACGACCTGAATGGGGCTACATGCTGAGTGACAGGGGGTCTGTGTCTGCTGCGTCTCTGTAAGTAGGGGTTAGCTGGGGAGGGTTTCACAGTCCCCATGGGCACGTGACTTTGACCTCTTCCACCCCCCCGCAGCCTGCGAGTAGAGGACCGGGTGGGGAGGTTGCGCGCGGTGATGCGGGATGAAGAAGGGGAAAGAGGGCGATGGGGAGAAGTGGGGCGGAATGCATGAGGGGGGGAGTGAGATCTTTCTGGTAGTGGGGGGCTATGTCTTTGTGGGGACTGTAGGGAAGGAGAGCGGGAATGTCTCATCTTGGACATTTGTTTTCCCCCTTTGAAAAAATGTGGTCTGGTAGATGGCAAATGCACAGCATCTGGAGGGGGTTGCTGTCTGAAAGAGAGTCTAGGGGAAGGTGGTGGACTTGCTCTCTTCCTCATTGTTCCCCGGGGAGAAGCTAGGGGGCTAGAAACCGGGGAGTGAGGTCGGACAGTCGATGGAGCCCTGTGTGGTCCAGTTCCCTCCACTCCTCTTGCCAGGGACGGCTGAGCCCTCGTTGACATCCTTGTTCTCTGGTGTGGTGAAGAAACAGGTGGGCTCTGTGGTCGTCGCCTTTCTTGTTGGGGAGTTTGCCTTTGACCGGCCATTGAGGCCCGGTGAGGGAGTCCTTTCCTATGTAAACGAGGAGAGTAATGGGGGTCCGGCTGTATGCCTGTTTGGAAGGTCATGTGCTGCTGTTGTGAGAGTTGTGAGAGGCGATTTGAAGGAGGCGCAATTGATCTCATTGATCCTGGCCTCATTGAGAGCTGTGGGGTTGGAAGGGGGCTCATTCTTCGCATTTGTCTAGGTGAGGCCACAGGTGAGTGCAATGGTGAACGCATCAGTGGAGGCATCACTGGCTGTAATGGTGTGACTGATGGCAACATTTGCCCAATATGGAACATTTGTGGATCTCGGGGAAGGGATGAGTGGTACACTTGAGAGGCCAATTGCTGTGGAAGGGGATATGGGGACAAGTAACTGTGAGAAACAGAGAGAGCAGGGTGAGTAAACTGAGGGAGAGGAGAGTGCTCCTGCTGAAAGACCATAGCCGTGGGCGAGGGGGCTTGTCTGTGAGAAATGTGGGTTGGTTGTTGGTTCATGACAGTGGAGTAATTGGGCTGCGTTGGAAGGTATGTGGGGAAGGGCTGCTCATACTGTATATCTGACATCCTTTCCAGATTGTTGAGGGCAAGACCCGGGGTGGGAGGGAGATATATTGGGGAGGGGGGATGTGAATAAATAGGTGGAGGTGGCAGGGTTTCTACATCTAGTCTGTCTTTGCCAAACATCATTACCTGGGGCCTGGGGACCCTGAACTGCTCTGCTAGTGGCTCGGCTACAGGGTAAGGAAGCTGCTCCTGTGCATAAAGTTGTCCTGACTCAGCTGGATCCAGCCCAGCATCTATGTAGAAATGTTGCTGGTATGGGTTTTGTACAACAGCAGGTTCTATATACCCAAGCATTTGGTTATCATAAAGGCCTGGAACAACATCATAGCCACCACTCATCATGCTGTACGGCTCTGACATCCCATAGTTATATATATCATGGTCGATGTAATCTCCATAGAGCTCAGGGGCGTACGGGTCATAGAAACTATCAACGGCATCCCTGTAGTAACTGTAAGGATCCACTGCATACAACATTCCATTTTCGCCATAGTAATATTCCATCCCTTCCTCGCCATAGTCATCTTCATACTCATCATCATAATAACCATAAGGGTAACTGTAGGGATCCATGCCTTCATCATAGTAATACTCATCCTCATGATAAAAGTTGCCTTCCTCATCATAGTAACCATATTCATCTTCCCACTCTTCATCATCATAGTAATCCATTTCCTCTTCATAAGGGTCATATGAGTCATAGGCCATGGGTTGTCTGTAGAAGCCTCTCGGTCTCCACCGGTCTTGATACTCTTCCTCATATCCATACTCGTCATCATCATACTCAAAGCCCTCATCGTAATATTCTGTCTGTCTCCCTCTATTGTCCCTGTTGGCAAACGACAGCTGCTTTCTCCCCCGTCCTCCTGCTCTCGCCCCAAGTCGACCTTGACCCTTGCTGGTCAGAAACCTCCCCGTCAGCCAGTTAGTTGCTGCAGCCATCCTTCCCAACATCCAGCTTTTAGTCTTGAGCCGTGATTCCACTTTCTTTTTCCCAAGCACCCCCTTGAACTTCCCACCCAGTCCCTTTGCCTCTGCGGCCATTTTCCCCTTTCCTCCTAAATTTGATAGATTTATGGTCTTTTTAGGAGGCGGGGTTTCTTTTTCAGGAGCATCTTTTTTATTGAATAAGCTGAATCCAGAAAGACCTGGCTTTTTGGCGGCAGAACTTGGTTTAGCCCCAAACCCAGCAAAAAGCTTGCTGGTGCCCAAAAGTGGTTTCCCCTCAGCAGGGGGTTTCTTTTTCTTCGAGAGTCGTAGGAAGAGACGGGAGGTGCTTTTCAGGTTTCTTTTAGGCTTTGCTTTCTCTGGTGGCTGCTGTTTAGAGGGCAAGCTAAAAGGAGAAGATTTTCCTGTGAGGCCTGACAGGGCTCTGGAGGCTCCTTTGAGGTGAGATGTGACATCTACTGCCTTCTGTGCTCTTCCTGGAACTACGTTCTTTTTTTGTCCATCTTTGGCAAAACCCATCATGGCCTTAGAGGCTCCTTTAATATGGACATCACTCATCTTTTTCAGATTGACTGCAGCCATTCCTTTCTTCATCTGTGGCTTCACCTCCTCCTCACTCTCCTCATCATCAGAGGGAGGTGAGGGTTTAGAGGGAGGCTTAAAACCCTTCACAGCAATGGCCTTGGATGCCCCTTTCAGAGCTGCTTTCCCTTTCCCTTTATCTATCTTTACTGGCTTCTTGGGTACTTCTTCGCTCTCATCGCTCTCTTCTTCCTCACTCTGAATCTCCTCTTCCTCTTCCTCCGAGCCCTCCTCTGACTCACTGACAGGTTTCTTTCCTTTTCCCTTCTTGCCATCATCCTTTCCTTTCCCCTTGGCTGGGGGCTCCTCCGCTTTCTTTCCCCCTTTCTTTTCATCCTTCCCTCCCTTTTTAGGCTCCTCTGCCTTGCCTTTCTTGGCAGCTGACTTCGAGTCACCTTTTTTAGGTGGCATGATGTCTCCTAACTCAAACTCATTCTAAACGAGATGAGAAAGGACAAGCTCCCGAATTGTCGGTCAGTATCAATGTCAGTGTTGATATTTGCTCCCGAGAAGAAGAATAAAAGTAGCAACATCCTCTTAATCCCATTTTGTCATTTGTTTTTCTTCTCGTCCCTCCATCTGAACATGAGTAACACACTCTGTCCCACGTCAGTTGTTCTCGAATGCACACTGAGACCAACACAAACCACAGTCCTTCAAAATACGATCTAGTAATGGAGTTGGAATCTCAGCCCAGTGCTCACTCGCATTACAGTACAGTCTTAAATCCTCAAAAGAGCTGTTGACTGTGTGTGTGTGTGTAAAGAGAGATGGAAAACCTGTCCCAGAGCTTTAAATTTTAAAAAGCAGCTGCTTAGTGAGTCTTAAATGCTACAGATCAAATACTTAATGTAACAGGTTAGTATCTCTCATTGTTACCCATTAGTTTCTCACAGGCTCACTGAGTTTCTTAAATAAGTCCTTAAAAATGTAACATCCATCATCGCAAAAATATAAATTCCTGGTCTTGATCCGTTTTGAAAGGTTTGTTGTTAACTTCCCGGGGTCGCACAATGAATAAAAGAATCTGCTATCCCTGTGACAGAGTCTGTGTAGTCCATTGTGTGTCTCCCATTGTTAGTGCGTCCTGTGAGTCCGGCGGTAAATCCTCATCTTGGCCGCTGCACCAACTTTGGCAGGACGTCCCCCCACCAAGGAGAGCCAGTGTGCGTGCAACAGTGTGAGTCTTGGCCTTCAGGGGTGTCCTCTTCTGAGTGTGTGACTGTGCTGCATCTGCGGTCGTATCCTCCCATATCCACGGCAGCTTGCCTTTGTGACCTCCTGCAACCTTCTGCATCTCTCTCTGGTTACTGCAACTTCATCCATTCCCGTGTTCGCCTCAACTCGGGGCCTCGGCGTATCCCCGGCGCATGCACGTAAATATATGAGCGTATGCGACGTATGTCTGTGTGTGTGTGCACGTGCATCAGAGGGAGTGTATATCCAGTTTATAGTTGCAAACGGCACCTTAATGCAGCGGCTTTACTGCCTCGGGGGTAACCCTATCTGCAGACTCGCTCCTGCATGAATAATGCAGGTCGCCTGAGCTGTTGCTAAACTGTGTCTGAGAGGTGAAGCCATGCAGAGCCAAAACACACATACACACCAGTGGCTGGAGCAGAGCTGAGAGTTATGCAGGCTAATATATAACACAAACAATATGACACAGTTTCAACAGTTGATGTAGAACATTTTAGGTTTTAGGAGGAGTCATTACTCGCTGCAACTGTTGTTCCAGTCAGTGTTACACTCAGTGTTACACATTTAATTGAGGTCATTAGTTTAGAGCAACTCTCCTTTTTTAGTGACCACGGGAATCAACCAAAACCATGCAGCCCTTAGAAATTATATAAATTAGAGATTCAAAGAGGAAAGAAAGTGTTTTCATGTAATCTTCTTCACCCTAATAATTCAAAGATCCTCTAATATCTCAGTCACATGATGCTATAGAGGCTGTGTCTCATCTTCACTCGTACTATTGTTCTATTCACATTAGCGACTGTCAGTTAACAACCTGAGATCCTCTGGAATTACACCTAATTTATAAAAAGGTTTTAATTATTTGTCTTTACACACACACACACGCACACACACAGACACACAATCGCTCTCATTCACACAGATACATACATCTACACCCGTTTGTAGAAGTGCCAGGTGTGACATGGATTCAGGGGTGTGAGATACGATGGTATTACATAAATGATGATGCTGATGTTGGCTCGTGGATGAAGGCTTGGGGTTAATCCTTTGATGACGGGCTGATATTCCAGGAGGTCATCTCAGTGGCAGATATGAATGTTTAATGACTGCCCTGTGTTCTGCCTACGCAGCATAGATAAAACATTCATCAGGGGCTGCTCTAAATATATCACAAAGGGTCAACCCCACCCTGGCCTGCACCCCATCCAATGTATTATACATATGGCCTGGTGTCAGGGGTTAGCAGGCAGACACCACAGAGCAGGTGGACAATAGCAGGGAGACGACAACGTAAAGAAAAATGAATAACTGCTAAATAAACCTTTAAATACAGACATTTAAATGTTATCTAAGAGGAAAGTCTCTAAAGTCACATAGGTCAGTTAACAGGGTCACCTCCAAGCTTTCTTCCTGCTAATTAGCCTTCAGAAGATCAATAAGTTTGACCCGTAGGAAGCATCTGAGCAGAAATCTGTATCACGTATCTCCACGGGCGTCGACTGACTGCAGCAACCGAGGTAAGAGCGTGAAGACGGAGCGGCGAGCACAGAGAAAGTTCAAAAGTTCCCGTCTGCTCATCAGAGGCAAACACAGGGAAGGTTGTCATCCGCCAAACGTGTAAAGAGACACGCAGAGCGATCTAATTGATATGTGTGATATGTATCTGATGTCTGGCTGATGTGGTCGGTCGACTGAGTGAGCTGCTGATGGACAGAACGCAGATGGAGGAGGGGGAGAAAGAGGAGAGGGAGCTGGACGGAGGTAAGAAAAAAAGGAGAAAAGGTGCCTCAATGAACGAGGGAGTAAAAACATGCTGAAAAGAGGCCAGACAGAAAAGGTAAGATGGAGAAGAGGTGAAGATGGAAAGAGGGAGAGGGAAGGAAGGAAGGAAGAAGACAACTGAAAGTTTAAAAGCGTGTAATGACAAGCCCAAACAGTTATGGGAAGAAACCGAAGAAGGAGAGAGACGCGGGGATGGAGAGAGTGATACGAGGCCACAATGGA